>NC_051426.1:31012459-31020876 GCF_015228065.2 Penaeus monodon
TAATTACTATAATGTTATTGACATTAGTAGGTACAATATAAGATAACATAAAATGTTTTCAAAAATGAAGGAAAAGAGTAAACAGGTGAGACAGGTAGAACTCTTTTTGGTGCACTGGTGTAGCCATCTATGTGTAAAGACAATTAATAAAGTAAACTCACAGTGGACATGGCATGTCCATATATGCCATCCCCATCAGTTTTGGGTTAAAAGATAAGAAAGATCAATTATAAATGGCATAAACATTGTTATTTTTATTTATTTCAGAGTGACCTATTGTACAAAAGTTTTTATTTCCCTGGTTGTAAAATATTTCTACCTTAATCATGTACTTCAGGGTATCTACTGTTATGATATGTAATATATGTGAATATCTCTTTTGTTTTTTTGACAAGATGATACCCAAATTTTGTTTGCTCTGTGTCTCACATGTGCCTGTTTGCAGCTCCATGTACTTTGATGAGGATGGAGACGTGGCTCATGAGTTTTATGAAGAAGTTCCTCCTCTAAGGCGTGGGGTGAAGGCAACAATGCGGAGAATACTCACCAATTTAACTCCACAGGTAAGTGGCGTGTGTGTTTCTAAGAAGTAAACATACCTCTCTTTCTCTTTTTTTTTCTAATATGTTATTTGTAGTCCTGAGGATTGTTGATTTCACAAATCAGAATTTTAGATATATATTGATATTGATAGAACAGTTAACATATAAGAGGATGAAGAGATTGTGTTGTTTTAATTGACAGTGAGTGTATCCATTTCCCAGTTTATAATAAAGTCTTTGCTTTATGTTCATTGAATTTTATAGTTTCAACCTTTATGATTTTTCATGACATGCAGGTCACCAGTATCCATAGGTGTGAATATATTGTGTTAAATTTTAGGTAAAAGAGTGTGGAAATATTATTTGAATGAAACCCCCCACAATTCAACTTCAACTTAGATGTGGCTACTGTCAGAGAATAACCTGATTGGCTATATCTCATGTCTCAATATCACTCATTCCAGTAAAGATGAAACGTTCCTTGATGTAAGTGAATCACTAACCAGTCATGCTTATGCTTTGTTTTCTCATAATGTGGTTGGAAACTTAGATCATAAACTGTTATGCTGTTCATTTTCAGGGTGATGTTCGGCTACCGTTCCCATGCCTGCACGTAGACTTTCCCATCGTCCTTTACCAAGACAGCTGAGAAGAGGAGGGGGAAGGGAGCTTTATGAACTGGGCGTGCCATTTACCAGACTTCGAAGCCATGGTCGAGGAGCTTTCCAAGTGTTGAAATTCTCTGAAAAGAAGGAGAGAAATTCTTCATGAATGTTCAGTGGGAAATTCAACATGATAAGGGAATGGTCTTCCCCTCCCCCTCTCAACCTCCTTTTTACCCTTACTCAGAAAAGGAAAAAAGAGAACAGTTAGAATGATGGAAGATTCCTGACACCCTTCCTTCAAAGAGAGGTTGTGGTGCCCCTTATCTAGTCTTAAGCAATGTGAGCAGCATTATGGGAGTCTCAAATTTATTCCCATCCAGTTGTTTCAGACCTTTATTGTTGTGTGTATAATAGTTCTGTCATAAATCATCCATAACTTTTTTTCAGTCTTTTTTTTTTTTTTTTTTTTTCTTTCTTTTTTTTCTTAACGCGTGTGGAGTACCTGACCGCTCCCAAGAGTTATAGGTATTTGTATGTACAGTGCGGCTGATTTTGCCCTTTCCTTAATATATATGCCGGGTTGTGATACTGTGTGGTCCTGTTGAAGTGTGTTTCATTTGAAGACAGAAGCAGAGATGCCCTCATTTGACACAAAAAGGTGAACTAAATCAATTTTTTTAAGAAAGGAAAGAGCAAGTAAATTTTTTGAATAATTAGTAATTGCAGTTGTTATTACAAGACCACAAGTGTAGTGGGATCACACAATATTAGGTCACAAAGACTTCAAAACAATTTTTTGGCCTTATCTTGGTCAGAATAGGCACATCAGGAAAATTACATCTGATCTTGGAAAAGTTACCTCTTCTTATACATAAAGTGATTTTATTGTTAGCTGTACTATGAGAAGTGGGAAGCACAGAAATGAAACATGTAGATGAAGAAAAAAAAGAATTAAGAGGACAGACATTGAATACTCAAATGGAAGGTGGCAGTACAACACACAATATTCCCTAAGGGTCTCTACAAAGATCTCTGTACATGCATGTGGACAATCGAGTGAACATGCATTCTCAAGTTTGAGTACAGTTTCGTTCCCTCAATATTTTACTTTTATTGGATAACCTTTTTAAAGCACCAAGTTTTATTTGGTGTTGATGCTTACAAGTGTTGTGTTTTCACGTAACCCATAATGTCTGTATGTATGTGTCTTACTCTGTAATGGAAGAGGAATGCAGAAGCCACAAAGCTGGATGAATCCTTGAATCCTTCATTTAAATAGAATATATATGTACTCTTCCAGTGTTGTGTGTATGGAAATGTGTAAATATATATATATAGATATGATGTGTGTATAATAAACATATGCATATAATTAATGAAAAACACATTTCCGTGTTAATATAGTAATGAAAAACTCAGATAGTAAATGCATACCTTTTGATAAATCAGTGTATTTACTGTGTGGGTTTTTGATGGATGCCTATTTATTTATGAACTTTGCTTGTATTATGTGGTATGAATAGTAGTTGAAACTTCCATATGCATCATCTAGTAAGCTGCTGCACTATTGATTTCAATAGCAAGCCTTGGTGCAACTTGCAAACTTCTCTGCTCGCAAGGAGGAGTGATCTTGGTGTTCGTTTCTCTCCCTTTCATTACAGCTCTCTGTGCCACAGCAGCTATTTGCATCACATTCCAAAATAATCAGCAGTAGAAAAAAAATAATAATAATAAATTGTTATCTCTAAAGGTCTGCTGAATACTCCAAAGAGATGTTGAAAATAGTGTGAATATTGTAAAAATGTAAAATTATTGTTTGAGGTAGGGCTGCAAAACAAAAGTGAAGCTGTTTATTTGGGTAGCTTGGAGAATTTCAAGGCAGGTTTTGTTTTCTGTACATTACGCAAGATCCTTCTCATCAGCTGTATATTTGAACAAGTACCCATCACTAAAATACAAAGTATAGGAGTGAATTTTATGATTTGGTTCAAGATAGGGAATGAATTACCGGAGCAAGATATGAAAGTAATATGATTTTCTTTCTTTTTACAATACTGTTCTTACCAGCATACTAAGTGTCATGTATGTGACCATGACTTAATCTGTATTTTGGATGACCCAATGGAAAATGTCACGTTTCCTTTTCATTTCTGTCAAGAGTAACTGGTGCAATATGAAGAGTAAAAAAAAAAAAAAAAAAAAAAAAAAAAAAAAAAAAAAAAAAAACAGAGGAACTTGGTTGTGCAAATATTATTTTATTCCTCCATGACAGCCAATGAGGTCTACATCTTATTCCTAATAGTTTGTTTCAGGTAGTTACATTGTTATTGTTCTTATTATATTGTTATTATTATTAATGTCGTTATTATTATTATTGTTATTATTATTATTATTATTATTATTATTATTATTATAATTATAATTATCATTATTTTCATTATCATTATTATTTATATTGTCACTTGTTATTTCTACCGTTGTTGTTGGTATGGCTTCTTTCCCCTAAAGTTTATTGGGTTAAGCGAAAAGAGTGTTGAGGTTCCTGCAACTCAACTGATGTGAATTTTAAGGGCTTTTCTAAACAAAAAAATTATATAATCATTATCTGAATGTAAGTGACTGCTAGACAATGTAATATCTTTTTGCCTAGTATTCTGGTAAGATAAAAGTGTGAGAGCTCAGGAATAACTTGAGTTATTTTAAAAAGATTGGGGGGGAAAAATGTAATCTACCATGGCTTTTAACTGTTACAGGAATCTCAACTTTTTTTTTTTTTTTTCCCTTAGCCTTGTTATCCCTTGAGAGACATGGTTTTCTTTTGTCCTTGCAGTTTGTCTTGCCTGGAATTGATTGATTTCTTTTGTATGTTACTTTTTAAAGATCATTATATTGTATATTGTGTGTACATGATCCACAACCACAAGAAAATGCTTATTGAAGTGTGCAGTCTGTATGAAACCTATGTTTTAAAATTCCATGTACCTGTTGCAAGCTAATATTAGCTACTATGTTTTCAGTATAGCCTAACAGCTAACACTGCAATTTTCTACCAGCTAAACTAAAGCAAGTAAATGTTCTCAGTATGCCTAGGTTTAGGTGTCAGGCATTTTAACAACCTTAATGCAAAACTACAGTTATACTATTGATAAAAAACAGTGGGTGATATAGTCTCCAGTGAGATAGGTGCTGCCGATCCATTGGTTTCACACTGGCCATTTTGCTATTTCACACAGATAATACCATGATAGTACACAATACACTTTAATAATAACTGCATATATTAAATAGTTGATAATACTTTTGAACAAGTAAATTCATATGATTATATATGATATAGAATACCTAAATGTCTTCAGATCTGTGTGATTTTTGATATATATATATATATATATATATGATTTTATTTATATTAACCTTCCTCCAACAATTGTCCTCTCTAGGCATACGTGGAAACATGGGTGTCTTCATAAAGTCCTTCCTCTCCCAACGCACTTTCCAGGTCAAAATCGCCTCTGCCACATCATCTTTCTTTCCCCAAATCGAAGGTGTCCCACAAGGCAGTGTGCTCAGTACCACTTTATTCCTTCTTGCTGTTAATGATATTGTCTCAGTTTTACCACCAGGAGCCCGGTCATCACTATATGTTGATGATTTAACCATCTATGCCTCTGGCACATCCATACCAAATCTCTACCAATTTCTTCAATCTGCAATCTCATCAGTTTTTCCCTGGCCACAACCATGGCTTCCGCTTTTTACTCTAAACTTTCTCCTTTTTTTCCTCTCGCTCACGTGTATCCTCCCCCCCATCTTTTTTAATGGCACCCACCCCAAAATGCCTTTTCCCTCGGGAAAATTCCTGGGTGTTTTTTTTGACTAAAAATGTCCGGGCGGCCCCAATTTACCTTAAAAAAAACTCTCCGCCGTTTAAAATTTTAAAAAAACTCTCCCCCATATTCATGGGGCTCAATCGAAAAACTCTCCTTCATTTCATTTCTTTGATCCTCTCCCTTTGATTATGGATGCCATATCTATCCCTGCCCAACTTTTTCCCCTTGCCCATTTTGAACAATCCATCACTGGGTCTTCGCTTAGCACTAGGCCCCTTTTCGCTCCTCCCCTTTGGACCTGTACATGAATCGGCTACCATCTCTACTCGACGTGGGCCCCCTCCCTCTCCGATGCTATGTTCGTTTCCACCAATTTTCACTACTAACAAAATATCCACAACCCCTACTTCTTCCCTTTTAGCTTCACTCACGATTACCTACCCCTTTCTCACACCTGGTACCCTCCTCTCCATTCCCCTTTCCCCCATCTCCAACCCCCCCCCGTTCTCTGTCCATTCTGTCCCTCCATGGCTTAACCTCCCCCCCATTTTGGCTTTTCTGTTTCCCCGCCCCACCAAAAAAAAATTCCCCCCTACTGTCCTTCTCCACTTTTCCTTGACCAGTCTCCATCTTCCTCTAGTATTCACATATCTGAGGCTCCAAACCCCCTCCGGTGCTTTTTTGCGTAATTTTCCCCACTCGTACTTTCAATACTCCCTCCTCAAATCCATGTCCTTACTACGAATTGTATGCCTCCTTTTGCTCTAAAACACTATATCCCCTTTCTTCTTCCTCTTTTACAAATTTTTACTGACTCCCGTAAATCTTAACTCTTAAAACAATACACCACCAACCCCTTGTTTTTAAGATCCCAAATGGTTTTTTCTACCGTCCACACGCCCTAAAACTCAAATTTTGCGGGTGCCCCGCCCTGTTGGGAAACCCCGGGAATGAACGGCAGATACACTACACGCCACGCCGCTTTGTCCACATCATACAACCACGCTTTTCCCCATTCCCAGCCACGGATTTTTACCCACACTTTAAGCCCCTTCTTGTTAATCATGGGAATCTTTTTGGTCAAGCCTCCGCACTAAAAATTACATTCTTAAAACTATCATCTCCTCCCGGTCAGCCCATTTCATCGGGAAAAGACGTTGGGGACTGCTCCGCCCGCTAGCATTTTGGGCCCACCCTCTAAAACCTCCTATCGATGTCACAATCTGACCACCCTTATGTTCCTTGTAAAGTTCCCCTTTCAATCCCACACATCTTTTTGTGCCCCGTTTTGAAAAAACCCGTACCTCCTTTCCCCCCCTCTATCCCCTTCACCGACCTCCCAACCTATCAGAATCCTTTCAGAATCCCCCACTTTCTGCTTCAACAACCTTTCTCTTTCCTCAAACGTTCTATCCCTTTTCTAAACTAACCCTTACCCACCCACCCTAACCCTTTCACTCACCAATTTCCCTTTCCCCGGCTTAGACAACAAACACTAAATCAACCCCCCTTCCTAAACATGAACTATAGTGTACATGACCTTAGATGTCTAGCACATTTTTCTTTTTTTAACCATAACCATTAATTAACCCTTTTATTATTTACAAAAATGCCAGTGTTTTATCGTTTTTGGGTTCAGCTTCTTTTAAAAAGAAAATTTTGGGCTTCCCGCTCATTTTTGAGGGTTTAAAAAAAGGGGCCCCTTGTTTATATGAAAATATAACCCTCTGAGCAAGCTGTGAGCACATTAAACTTAACGCTTTCAAAATAGGTGGATAGAAATATTCCATTAACCAGAGACTGCCCTTTGTCCGGGATAAGTACATTTCCAACACATTTTTGTTAACCTTTGTGTTTGAAGGGGGAAGTTACAATGTGTGGCTTATGGAGTGATTTTTACAGAAGATATCCTGATGACTGGAAATGAATTTTGAAAGAGCTTAGTCATGTGTATGGTAGATGGATGAAGCAGAAGTCATTTCTTACTTAATGTGTTTATAATAAAAGTAAGGGTATAGATTATTTGGCAGTTTAATTTAATTTTTATGTTTATTTATTTATTTATTTTTTTTTTTTTTTTTTTTTTTTTTTTTTAAAGAAATGTGATATATGTCTGCAACCATGATTGCGTCTGCCTGACATGGACTTAATCTAGGAGCCAGTAGACTATACCAATATCAAGATATACTGTTAAAGAAATTAAATCATACTTTAATTAATTATTTCCTTTATATCATTTGTCATAAAAAGATACTACAGATTGCTAGAGCATAGAAATAATATTTTAGCAATTGTTAAAAATTGATAACAAATATACAATTGTATGGCAGATGTCTATCTATTTATTGTAAGTTTATATGACTGATGAATATTTGATTACTTATTGTTTACTCCGCTTTTATTTGAATAAGAAGTGACTTTTACTTGGTACAGTTCAATCAGGCAACCAATAAAGAGAGTCAGTGATGTGTGATTGATAGTTCAAATATTTTTTTTTTTGTGTGTGTGTTAAAGTTGGCTCAATGTTTGACAATCATATTTGTTAAGTCACGGGTGAATTTTGATTTTGAGGCAAATAGAAGTCAGAGAACAGAAGGTGTATACATACTGGAATGGTTAATATTTCATCATCAAGAAAGGGTTTTGATTCAGTGTTCTTTCTTCCTTTTTCTTTAACAGTCTCTTAAACTGTTACTGGTAAATAATGCACCATTATTAACCCATTAGATATGGATGCTTCACTGCCATCATGTAGCCCAAAATACAGGCATTAGGCTTGCTTGAGTAGCCATTCTGACAGCTTGTAGGCCGGGTGCACACAAACAATTGTATTCAGTGACGAGACTCCATGCCTCCCTTTGCAAAGTTATTTTCTCTTATTCTGCATAAGCAGTTTTAGCTATTTTACCATTTTCCAATATCTATATTTGTCATTTGATTTGCTTTATCTAGATGGTAATAGACTGCTTTCATTCACAGACTCCATATCATCTTTTGGTAGCCCATAACTCAGTAAAATAATAATAATACAATAGGTAACATGTTATTTGTGTCCTTTTTTTTTCATAGTATTAAATTTTCTGTAATACAATCTGCAGTGCCAGTTATGGCAGCCAGGGATTGGATCCTGAGCATAGGAATAGCAATCTTCCCTTGAGCTAGTGCTCTTCCAGTCATGGCTTGCGGATGGTACATTCCACATTTGTTTATCAAGGGAAAAAATGGAAAAGGCCCTTCCTAAATTACAAAGGAGTCTAATCACCCTCCCTCCCATGTATTTGTGGCGAGTTTTCTCATCACCCTGGTTTTCAGCAGAAATTCTCATGATGGCAAGTTTTCCCATGACAGCATGTTCATGTCCCGCACCCCTCAAGCCAAATTTGTTCATGATGAGATCCTCAGTGCACGTTCATCAAAAAATTGGCTAAGGTCGTTAATGT
>NC_051426.1:31020976-31028476 GCF_015228065.2 Penaeus monodon
ATTGAAATCAAGGTAAATACAACCATGAAAAGTCTGGCTAAAATCTCGACGCAGTAAAAAGCGGCCGTTGTTGATGCTATTCGACACTCGACTCCATCCGAGGTGTGATGTTGTGTTTGGTTTTTATCAGCTGCCGTTAACACACCCTCCGTAATAATCCCATTTGAATGATAGCGAGAGATAAGAAGTCGCGGAGAAGCTAACCAGGAGGAAAATTTGTAAAAGCGTGGGCGGATTTCACACCGAACTTCCATTGAAAAGGGTTGTAATTTCGAGTGTGTGCGTTATAAAGGGGTCGGTTTGGGGGCAAGTGTAACCCAAACAGCCCTAGTGTGGCGTAGGGTGTCAAGTGTGACCTGAGACAAGCACCTCACTGTTCGCTGGGGGTCACGCATAGAAAACGGGGGGCGGGGACGGAATCGCGAGGGGAGAATTGGATTTCAACGGAGACTTCGGTATTTTATGAATTGTAAGTCGGAAATATGTTTTTTGGGGTCTGTATGATATGTGTTAGGTGATGTAAGAATATGCTACTTATCTTATTGTATTTGTTGTTTTATTTGGTGGTATTATGTGTTGCTGATAAGGAAAGAAAGGAGTTAGAGAAAGGTCTTGGTTTTGCTTCATTCATATTTCATATAGATGGGAGTCGCAAGTCTTACACAGATATAGTAGAAAATCCACAATCACTAGCATGCTAAAAATAAAATCCTCATAAGCTATAAAACGAACCTAAGAAAAAAAAATCCCAAACGACAACGTAACCCTCACTTCTTTCCCAAACTCTGTGACAAAACAAAAATGAGTAACCCCCCCCCCATTCATGAAACAAAAAAGAAACCCTCTCCCCACCCCACAGAGACCCCCCCCCCCCAAAGAGAGAGAGAGAGAGAGAGCGAGCGAGCGAGAGAGAGAGAGAGAGAGAGAGAGAGAGAGCGAGAGAGAGAGAGAGGGAGAGCTAGAGAGAGAGAGAGAGCTAGAGAGCGAGAGCTAGAGAGCGAGAGCTAGAGAGCGAGAGCGAGAGCTAGAGAGCGAGAGCTAGAGAGCGAGAGCTAGAGAGCGAGAGCGAGCGAGCGACGGATTCCGAAGCGGAGCGGCGTTTGAGCAGCATGCCTCCCCACCTGTTCGAGGTCCCGGATGACAGGTAACACCATGGCGGCGTGCGTCTAAGCTGCACCAACGCTTTTTCTGCAATTCCAGAGGTAAATTACGTGGATCGCGGGGCGTGTGGCTCGTTGCACGGCAGCGGCGGGAATAGGAAGGGTCGGGGGTTGTGCCGGGGACGTCTTTCGGGGATCTGGACCTGCCGGAAGGGCGTAAAACGAGCACAGGTAAAGGAGGTTAAGGCATTCGCCCGTAGTGTTTGGGGAGAGAAATTGTAAACAAAAAGTGTTTTTTCCTTCACAACGTCCCCTGTGCAGTGTTTACGCGGCTGGAAACGGCCGGCCGAAGTGTGCTAAGTGGAAGGAAGTGCAACGCGCGGCAGGAAACAGTGGCAAGGTGTCCCCAAATAAGGAAAAAACTCGAGAAAACAGGAGGGTGTTGGGAGTTTGGTGAGAGAGGGAGGCGTTCGAGGGCGTTGGGTCGAAACCTTTTTTTTTTTTTTTTTTTTCCTTTTGCTACCTCTTTTTTTTTTTTTTTTAGAATTAGAATTTGGTTTAGATTTCGTTCGGAGGGTTTGGGTTTTTTTTTGTTCTAATACCAGGGTTCTTGTTTAGCATGAATCGGGGGCTTTTGTAGTTCTCTTTAGTTTGGTTTCAGGTTTTTAGTTTAGTTTGGAATTAAATTTCATAGGTTGGATTAGTCTGTAGTTTAGAATGAAGACGTTCTTATTGTTTTTGGTGTAGAATTGCTTAGATTTAGCTGGTAATTTAGAATAGAGTTAGATTTAGATTTTGATATTGAGCGTCAGAGAAGCTTGATAGTTCGACTTTCAATTTGCTATTTGTGTGAAGACAATCAAATTGATTACCTTGAGAAGTTTGAGGCGGTGGGATAATTTTATTTCATGTTGATATACTTCTTTGGCCGACGGATGAAATTGGGTCATGAGGACGTTTTTGTTTTTTATTTTTTTGTACAATTTTTTTTATAATTATTAAAATTTACTTTAATTGAAATGAACATATTTAATTCTCGGAATGTAGCATTATGATATATCAACAAGGATTACCAATTAAGATGTATTTCTTTAGTAAATGTGTTATGTCAAGGTTAAGAAGCTTTCTACTGAATATCTAGAAATCAGGAGCAGTAGTGAATCCAACTTCAGTTCTGTATTTTTTTACTTTGGCTTTTCATTGTATTGAGCTCATGATTTAAAGATATATTTCCTTTGTATTAATTGAAGGGGTGCATTTGAATGAAAATTACAAAGAAAAGATATAATTACAGTTTTGTATTATACTGATAATGCAATGTAAGATTAATGGTTCAGTAAATTCTAAGACGGTTTTCTTCTATGATATTGTTTGTTACAAATCGAAAACTAGGAAGTTATCGCATCAAATGAAGAGATAAAAAAAAAAAATAAAAAAAAATGGGGTAATAACTTTTAAAAATATGTAAAACCACATTTCTAAGACTAGAAAATAGTCCGTGTAAATTTTAAAAATCCAGTTTTGCGATACCAGGTACTGCGGTTTTAATTAAGGCCGTCACTTCTAGCAAAGGTAAATAAGTTTGTTAATCTTTACTGTATGGATACACAAATTGAAGATAGTCTGATAGAGGACTACAAGTTGCAGTTGTCGTTATAAAAGATATTCCTGCAGATACAAACTGTAATGCCTCAGAGGTGAACACACTGTTTGCCAGGAGGCCCATCAACCCTTCCCTTGGGCTATTACCCAGTCACGGTAACTTGAATTGTTGAAAAATTTGTGACATGGACATAGTCTCTGGCGAGTGCATCTGTTTTATAGAGAATTACCAGTAAACCTTCACTATGCGTATGTTGATAAATGAAGATTTTTAGGCCTTTGCCAGAATGTGAGGGCAAGAAAATAGCCCCCCCCCCCTTAAGAAGGAGAAGAACCTTGATATTAAAACCGACTTACTTTTCATCATCATGATCATGACTTACATGTATATTTTACTGTCAGATTAGGGACCAGAGCAAGGTCAGTTCTGCAAGAATATTCATGATAGCGATTGATAACATTTTCTCGTGTGCTCTAGTTCATGGCAGATGATATTATTGGGTATATTTATTTTGCTGTTTTTCTTAAGACTGGCAGGAAGTATGTTATGGGGGAAAGATGCAGTTCAATTCATTAATTTATCAAACCTTTGTTATTATTGTTTATCTTATAGACCGTATAAATTATGTGCAGAACCGAAATTTTATAAAGCACTGTTTTTGCACTAAATGTAAATTTAAGATTGTGGGTTACTTTGGTTTTGTTAAGTAAAGAGTGTATTTAAGAGACTATAAAATATTGACCTTGAGAAGTGGTCTTTAGAAGGGAAGTACATGTAGAGTTCCTACAAAAATACAGGGATATTGTCTATTGAATGCATTAGTAAGGGATTCCTTATATTGACTTTGTACATAGAATGAAGGATACATGAAAAGAAGTGGTAATTGTGCAGGTTCCCATGGGGGTAAAGGGAAGAATTATAGATTAGTGAGCATTGGGCTAGGCACCAGAATTATGATTTGTGTTCATTTAGTTTCAATGGTTGTTTTTCTTGTCCCAGAAAGATAAAAGAAGGTTCAGGGAAAGCTAAATTAAGCTTTATTTATCTTTATTTCATTCATTCATCTATTTATTTAACTATTTTGTATTGAAAATTTAAATGCTCATCATTTGTCTGAGCAAGCATATACTGATTGAGATTTTTAGCTTTATTATACATTTAAAATGGAATTGATGTGGGTACTTAAGATTTCTCTGTGATTTAGTGCAACAGAATTATAATGAAGGACATTTGTATGCTAGAAGTGGGACAGTATGAAAAATGGATAGATTTGATGAATTCTAAGAGATTTCCTTTCTGTTGGAGAATTATTGTTCCAGATTGAAAATTGAAAGTTAGTTAAGTTATAAAATAAAACAGTTGTATATTATTCCCAGTGGCCTCCATGATTCAGGTGAATTTGACCCTCATATCTGTCTTAACCTCAATGCCGCTGGGAAAATGCTGTGCTCATTTCTTTTTTTTCTTGCGTGTGTGAAATGTTTCTGCACATAGATGGCTCTGCAAGTAGCCACAAAGGAGTCAATTAGTGGACCTTGTGACCTTGATTTCACCTTTCCTTGAATTGGCAGGAAAAACAATTTGTTTTACTAAAGCTATGAATATCGATGGTGTTATTTTTATTACAAACATTATGATTACTATAATATTATGAACATTAGTAACAGCAAAATAAGATAACGTAAAATATATTCGTAAATTAAGGAAAAGGGTAAACGGGCGAGACAGGCAGTGCTCGTAATTGGCTCTTTGGAGACTTAGTACAATGTAGCCATCTATGTCTAAAAACAATGAATAAAGTAAACTCACAGTGGGATTGTCACATATGTACATGCCGTGCCCGGCGACATTGGATTAATCCATTTGTTAAATCATAAATATCCCTTAACAAAAAGAGAAAAGTGCAAAGGCTGTGGCCAGGAAGTCTCCACCACATACCATCCAACTATAGAACTCGGACTGGTTCCTTGTTTAAGCCAATCACAATGGAAATCCTTTTTTATATATTGAATAATGCATCATGGTGCATGTGAAGTCAGCTACTGGAGGAAAAAATTAGAAGCATGGGTAACATAAAATGCTCTTGGCTGCTGTGTAAATGATCAATTAGGTAATGATGCTACAGAAAGGTTTTAAGCCTACTTCTGAGGGGCTGTATCTGCCAAACAAGCACATAACTGTTTAGTGTGCACAACTTAGAGATGCTTGACCGTGCATGCCATGAGTATGTCACCTCAGGGTTACCATGATGTGATTGGACATCATTCTGGCAAGAATATATTAATGAAAAATCTTTTAAACAAGCAACATACAAACACACGCTTGAAACAGCATTGTTCATGAAAGTTCAGTTCTGTTTCTAGGTGTTTTATTTTGAATCTATAACATGTGTGACATAGAAGAAAAATGCATTAGAATTTATTGATCTGGTTATTGCATTGTGCTGTGTACCATGTACTAGATGTGTCCAAAATTCTAATTAGGTGTACCTTAATTTCTAATAGAAAATGAAGTCAGGATGACGTGTGTACATGCCATGCCTACTGTGAGTTACTTTGTTTATTCAAAGATGTCTCTAAAGTGCTTAGTCACCAAAGAGATAACTTGTACTCCCTATCTCACCTTTTTACCCCTTTTCCTTGATTTACTTGATCATGCATTGCTATTTGTAATGTTAATAGCATTATACTGATTATAATGTCTATATCAATGATAACAGTGTTGATATTGATGTTATTTGTAAAAAAAAAGAAGATAGAAAGAAAGAAAAAAATTAAACTGGAGGAAAGATAAGATCAAGTGAAGTCACAAGGTCCACTGATTGACTCCTTGGTGGCTGAGCAGCTATGGAGCTATCTATGTGTAGACATTTCACAAAACAGAACTACAGTGAACATGGCAAAACGTGGCAAAGATGGATTGTAGTAGCAGTATATTTTTTTTATGACTCCTTTGTGTATCTATTATTTTTTCAGTCGACCCTGAAATTATCACTAGAATTCAGTAGATATGAATTAGGTGCTTTGGAAATTGGAACTAGTTGGAATTGAGGTTGAAAAACAGCATTTGAATGAAATAAGGGTAAAAGTATGCAAGTGGCCCCAAATAACAGTAATTTGTCAAGTCCATTTTCCTTGTTTGGACTTCTGTTCTTGAAAATTTAGAATTGCTCAAATATAAATATTGCAATTTGATCCACTTAGAGAATTGATGTCAAACTTTGCAACACGGTGGAAGGGAAAGTAGATACATGAAGCTATAAAATAAGGAACATCATATATTAATTATACAGGAAAAATGCATAAGGTGGATAGATATCATTAGGATAAATGTAGAAAAATATTTAAGTAAAAGTTAATAGCTGAATAATGCAGTAGATGTATTTGTGTGACATTCTGATGGTAATACATAAGTACATCAAATTTCTTGTGCCATGAAGTTATTTATTGTTTTACTGTGTATATCTTTTTGTAGGGAAGTTGTAGAAAGTGCTTTTCCTGCAAGCATAGTTGTATGTATGTATTATTATTATTTATTTTTTTTTTTTTTTTTTTTTTTTTTTTTTTTTTTTTTTTTTTTTTTCCCTTGACACACTAATGTTGTAATACTGTTTTGCTTTTTTCTGCAAATATTTTTGTATTAGTTTATGACCAGGTACATTATTTTGTTTTTCCTTTCAAAAATGTTCATTCTTAGGAAACAAATACATTTTCTTTGCTATTATAGATTTCATTCAGGATATATGTCATAGTAATTCAAATTATAATGAATCTCATAATATATATGTGTGTGTGTGTGTGTGTGTGTGTGTGTGTGTGTGTGTGTGTGTGTGTGTAACTCAGAATTATCAGTAAGAAATGTAAGATATACTATGTATCAATGAAAACAATACTGCATGAAATGGCTTACATTTTTAAAAATGTGTTAGTAATTGGTATAGAACCATTGCTATTTTTTTTTAATGATAGTGTCTGGTATTAGAGGGTGTGGTGGGAAATGCAATAACAATAGAGGGTGAGGCCCTTTTATCTTGTGATTAGGGTAAGGAGGATCAACAGGATGTGATTGACACACTTTTCCTTTGATTTGTTGATTTACTTTGGGAAGCCTTATTTCTGTGACATTTTATTCTCTATGTGGCTGTCTGTCTGTATATGTATCTGTGCTTGTTTGCATATGCATATATATATATATGTGTGTGTGTGTGTGTGTGTGTGTGTGTGTGTGTGTGTGTGTGTGTGTGTGTGTGTGTGTGTGTGTGTGTGTGTGTGTGTGTGTGTGTGTGTGTGTGTGTGTGGGCGCGCGCGCGCGGGGGTGTGTGTGTGTGTGCGCGCGCGCGGGTGTGTGTGTGTGTGTGTGTGTGTGTGTGTGCGAGTGTTTGTTTGTTTGTTTGTTTGTATTTTATTTTTACAGTTCTTATATCTTTCCAATTTTCTAGGATCTGTTTTCCATTAATTAGGAGTATTTTCCTGCATATGCCGAGCTGAGTATATACCTTTTCCACTTATATGTCATGACCTTACTTTGCATTTCTTTTATTTTTTATGTGTTATCTTGTTCTGTTGTTGATGTACAATTGACTTTAACAAATTAATTTCTGATTGTGAAATTATATAGAAATAGATTTGTCAAAGGTATATGTAGCATGATATTTCTCTCTCTCTCTCTCTCTTTCTCTCTCTCTCTCTCTCTCTCTCTCTCTCTCTCTCTCTCTCTCTCTCTCTCTCTCTCTCTCTCTCTCTCTCTCTCTCTCTCTCTCTCTCTCTCTCTCTCTCTCTCTCTCTCTGTCCTCCTTCC
>NC_051426.1:31035976-31045976 GCF_015228065.2 Penaeus monodon
TTTGCTCTGGTGTAGCAGTGTAAAAAATATAAGTTAAGTATTTTCCAATCCCTTCCCTTAAAATTTTTTCATTTATTTTGGGTTTTTAAACTGTTGGTTTTGCAGGGCCACCAACACCTTTGAGAGGGATGATTTCCCTTTAAGCAGATTAAGTTTTGGTTTTTCTCTCCTTAACCTGGCTGATTTCCAATTTAAAAATCCACAGGTAAGTTGTGGAAGTCAGAGGACTTGGAGTATGTGTGTGTACCAAGAACTTCTTCTTCTTCTTCTTCTTCTTCTATTTCTTCTTCTTCTTCTTCTTCTTCTTCTTCTTTTTGAAACTGTGATGCTGTGGGCTGGGCTATTTTTAAGACTATACAACATATGGAAGAGTTGGAAAATACACTATGCTGAATGCCATTTTTCCCTGAAGAAGCAAGATGGCCTTAAGTATTATTGTGTATATTCCCAGACTTTCCTTTGTTGTTTTGTTTGCATTTTAGTGAATTGATCCCACATTCTGCTGTAAAGTAATAGGGTGACCAGCTTTATCTTGCTTAACCCTTTTCCCACGGGTAGTATTCATAGTGGCCCGGGCCTCGCTGCCGGGGGCTTATATTGTCGCCCTAGCATGTGCGACCACTCATGCCAAATACAGCATCCCATGCCCTTTCTTTGTATCTCCCAAGATATTTTTTTTTCAGTTTTCATTATTTTCTAAAGTCTTACTTGCCAATTCCTATAAAAATTTAACTGAAGGGGATTTTTGTTTTTTAATAACCCATATTGACTTTTCGGTCTATGTCAGAAAAAAATAAGCAGGTGCGGCATCATGGAGTTTAATCGTGGTTTTTTGCATTTTTTTTTTTTTTCTTTCTTTTTTTCCTTTTTTTTTCTTTTTTCTTTTTTTTAGCATGGTAATAAAGGAAAGTGTTAAAAACCCACTTAATCACTTTTTTATGGGAGAAAAATAATCTTCTGCCGTGATTTTAACAAAAAAAAAAAAAACCTCATGGCATGTCCATACAACCTATGGATGGCGTACTGCCCCCGGCAATGGTCCCCCCCATGCCATGGGATTACTACATCCACCCTCAGGGAAAGGGTTAAGCTTTTTTTTTATTGTGAGTAGGGGCACTAACTGTGATAAAATTTTAAATAATGGTACACAAAATGCTCTGTGATAAAACTAGATCTAATTTTATTTATTTTAAAGTCCTGTGGCTAGGAGAATTTAAAGATTTTTTTCATTTTATTGGGAATTTTTAGGGCACATATTTTTGATTTTTACAGATTCTTTTCAATCCTGTGCCAGAAAAATACACTTATGTACACCACGTTTCTTATGTGTGAGAATATTATGATAAAGCTACATTAAGCAGTTTTAGGCCAGTTAGTCAGCAAAATTAATGACAATATAATTGCTGCATTCTTTTCTTAGGATTTACAGTCTTTCAATTTTTCCCCTCAAAAAAAATTATATATATATTTTAAATTCAAATGAGAATGCTAAATATCCTAATTTGTTTGGTCTTCAAAGCAGACCACCATGAGAGGAGATCGAGGCAATAGCAACAACAGTAACAACAACAACAACAATAACAGCAGCAGCAGCTCATCGAACCTCCCCAAGACCTCCAGTGTCGCAAGGTCCAACTCCCTCCGATCCTCCAGTCCCCCAAGACTACGGCGGCCAGAGCAATGGGGCGGCTACAATCTCCCTCCGACACTCCATGAGGGGGAGGTTTTTGGGTGGCCTCCCCCAAAATGGCCCCTCATGCCCTACCCGGCCCTCCCCCCAAACCCCAGGCCCCATATGCCTCATCCAAACCCCCCAGGGCTTACCAAGGCCACCCCCAGGCCACCCAAAAGGGCACCCCCGGTCCCCGAAAAGGGCCCCCGGGGCCCTGCTCACCACCCCATAAGCCCCACGCAGCCCCCCAAGGGCTCACCTGGCTACCCTCCCCACCTGCGGCCACAGCAGGGCCATGGCCCTCCCCACTCAGGTCAGCATGGTCCCCCTCATGGTGGCCCACCTCATGGGCCGCCCCATGGCCCACACGGCCACCCTGTCAATGGGGAGGAGAGATGGGATCCCCGTGATCCAAGAGCTCCACACCATCCCGACATGCGCAGGGAGGGGTGGGGTGTGGGACGCCCCGACATGGGGATCAGAACACCCTCAGGCCCCTCGTCTGCTGGCTCAGCTGGCAGTAGTGGCCAGCATGGGCCAACTCCCCCTCCTCCCCATCACCAGAGTCTTCATAATGGACACCCACCTCATCCTCAGGTGAGATAAAAGAAAAAAGAAAAATATTGTTCTTTAATTTGCCACATTTCAGGGGAGATTTGTAGAAAATTGCAGTGTTTTCAAAAACATACAGTTTGGGCCAAGAGAGGACTTTTGCTATTCACTGAATTTTATTTCTTGACCATTATGTCAATTATATATATTGTTCTGGTATGTCTTACTGATGCAATCCTATGCATTGTTTCAACTGATTTGGAGGCTTCGGCAAATTTCATGACTCATCTCTTGTTTATAGAATTAAAGAAAATGGTCTTTTGAACAACCTGAATCACATTTTGCATGGAGGGAAAAAAAGTTTGGAGACTTGACCAAATTTATATTTACATATGTAATAAATTAGAGAAGATGTACCATACTTTTTAGTCCCAGAATTATTTTCATTTGATATATGTTTTTACAAATTCAATTATTTCCATTTGATATATGATTTTACAAATTCATTGTCAAAATTTCAGGGTGGCCGTCCCCCTGCGCAGCTACCGCCAGAGGCAGGAGGCCCACCTGGCCACCCAAATGGACCCCACTATCCCCCCCATGCTCACCCTGGCCAACACCCTCCCCACCACCCCCACTCAGGCCCCTACCCGCACCCCAGCCAGCACCCACACCAGCCCAACCACCACCCAGGCCAGCATCCCCACCAGTCTCCACCTGCACAGCGGCCGTACCACCGTGGACCTCAGCCGCTGCCACCCCCTCACCAGTCTCCTCACGGTGCTCCTCCTCACCACAGCTCTCAGAGCCACCTTCATCAGCTACATCTTCAGCAGCAACAGCAACAGTCCCAGCATCAACAACAGCAACAGCAGCAGCAACAGCATCAACAGCAGCATCCACCACAGCAGCAACATGAGCAGCATCAACAGCAGCAGTTACCCCCACCACCTCCACCACATGGGGTGCAAAAGTTGCCACAGCAGCCACACCAGGTCCCACCTCATGGGCAGATGTATGCAAAGGTAATGTTTTATTTCATTCTTTCTCTTTGTTTATCTCTTTAACCCAAAAGAGATTTTGTAAATTACAAAAGCAGTTGATGTTAATGGTTTGGAACAGTCTTTAAGTGCATTAACTTGACTTCAGTGGTAATGATTTTTTAATTCATATTTTGCTTTATAAAGATAGCTACTGTAATTAACTTAGCTAGCTAATCCATAGCTTGACCTTTGTCAGTGAACAGAAAAAATGTCTCATTCATCAAAGTATGAATTAGTGTGTGATATTCTTGGTTTGTATGCTTCATAGAGGACGCTGTTTTCTTTCATGTAACAAAGCCTTGCTCTGACCCACCACACAGCCACCAGCTCCAGCACCAGAACAGATTTCTCCCCCCAACAAAGGATCCCCCAATGTACAACAAGATCACAATGGAAACCGATTTGACCCTCAATCGACCACACAAGCTCCGCCTCAGGTAAAGTTACGAGACCGCAAAGCCAGCGGTGATGGCAAAGAAGGGGGTAGTGCAGGAAGTGGTAGTGCCCAAGTCAACAACAATACAACCACACAACCTGGGAAGTCTCCGCCAGGATTCTCCACCCAAGGGAACTCGGTTCAGCATCACCAGTCAAACAAACCACATGATCAGCAGAGATTATCACATGAGCAGGTAAGATGATTTTGCACTGAAAATTATTATGATGTGTATTTTTATTACATTTCTTGTACTGCAAATTTTAATCATTAGAGAGAGAGATTTAAGAATTTATTTTTTATTTATTTATTTTTTATTTATTTATTTATTTTTTTCCAGTTCCGAGCAGCTCTTCAGATGGTTGTGAGCCCAGGAGATCCCAGATACAACTTGGATAATTTCATTAAGATTGGTGAAGGATCAACAGGCATTGTTTGCATAGCCAGTGAGAGAGAAACTGGCAATCAGGTATGTGTGTAAGATAACCTCTATAAGTTTCGTCTTTGGAAAATCAATTCTTCATTACAGTATATAGATTATAGAAAAATTTATTACCATATGATTGACAGTCTTATTATTATTCATAGGTTGCAGTGAAGAAGATGGATCTGCGGAAGCAGCAGCGTCGTGAACTGCTCTTCAATGAGGTGGTCATCATGAGGGACTACCACCACCCAAACATTGTCGAAATGTATGACTCCTTCTTGGTGGAGGATGAACTGTGGGTGGTGATGGAGTTCCTTGAAGGGGGAGCACTTACAGACATAGTCACTCATGCGAGAATGGATGAAGAACAGATTGCAACGGTAATGTTTCTGCTGCCTTTCCATTCCTGTCTCACCACTTTTAATGATGACTGGTTTCAGTATATATAGTATGTTGGAAAAGTGTATGTAAGTACTAATTTTTTTTTTTTTCCTTCTTTCTCTTTTTCAGGTTTGCAGACAGTGCCTGAAAGCATTGGCTTACCTCCATTCACAAGGAGTCATCCACCGTGACATAAAGAGTGACTCTATTTTGCTTGCAAGTGATGGCAGGGTGAGTAGCAAAGCATTTGATATATCAATTCATTTTCAGGAAAAAGATAGGATAACAAATAAGAACATCAAAGATGATTACAAATATAAAAGGCAATGACTCAGAATAGAATTGATAGTATGTAAAAATGCTATACAGTAGCTTTAAATATCTTGAGTACCCTGTTGTACTCACTACCTGAATATGTATACTCACAGTTCTGCCCCATTGAATATGGATTTGTATAGGATACTTATCTATTATAAATTTGCATCACAATCCTGACATGCAGAAAATGGCCTGCAGTGCAGTTTGTATTGTCAGTGTACAATACTGTATCCCAAGGGGATTAGAAATGTAGCAAAGAGGTATTGAGACTTTATATTTAAACAGTTCTGTTATAATTAATAGATGTAAATGATAATTGGACTAAGTTTTTTGAAAGATAAGATGTCATCTTATTTGTGAATAGTAGTGTTAATGTGAAATTATTTTTATTATTTATCTTCAGTCCTCTCTAGAATGTTTGTATTTGTAGAGAAGCAAGTCAAATAGTGTCAAGAGACATATACTATATTTTATTAATTAGTGAGAAGGAAATCATTATTCCTTGGAAAGGAGGTTTAATTGCATATGTACACTATTATTTAAATACCCTTAAGTCTTATGCACATGTGTGATTGCAGGTGAAACTCTCAGACTTTGGCTTCTGTGCTCAAGTGTCCCAGGAGCTGCCAAAGCGTAAGTCTTTAGTGGGCACACCATACTGGATGGCACCAGAGGTTATATCACGGCTGCCCTATGGCCCAGAAGTAGACATTTGGTCACTTGGCATCATGGTGATTGAGATGGTTGATGGTGAGCCTCCATTCTTCAACGAACCCCCCTTGCAAGCAATGAGACGTATAAGGGACATGCCACCGCCCAAACTAAAGAACTCTCATAAGGTTTGTGGAGCCAGTGTTCTTGATTCAGTTGTTTGATTTTCTACCATTTTTATTCATGGCTTGAATATGTCACTATCTGGGGTAGCATTGATATATTTTGTTATTTTAGGAAGTGTATAATGATACAATAATCTTAACTACCCTTAGATATCACCACGGTTACAAGGATTCCTGGAAAAGATGCTGGTTCGTGATCCTGGTCAGAGAGCCACTGCATTTGAGCTCCTCCAACACCCATTCCTTCGTCAGGCTGGTCCTCCCTCCCTCCTTGTGCCACTGATGAGGTCGTTCAGACATTCTCCATGTTGAGCTCTTAATTCTTATGCATTTGAAGATGGTAATAATTGTTTTGATAGGTATGTGCCTTAGCAAGAACTTACTTGGTAATTCTGGATGCTTAAAACTGCCTTATATGCTTAAAAATGGGAAACCCACGTCGTAATTACCAAACGTCGTAAAAATGTTGAAACTGCACTGTGATGATCTGGAATGTGACAGGTGCAGCTGGCAGATATAACTTATAAGTTCTATTTTTGTGATGACAGCAAGAATACTCAAGGAAATTTTATTAAGACTCGTTAAGTACTGCTTCATATATTTTAGGAATCAAGCAGTATGCTATGCCTTTTTTTACTCTTCATGAAATATGACATGAAATGGTGACTCAGCACTAGCAGCTGTATGCAAGGTGTGTCCACATTGGCAGCTTAACGGTGTACACATATTACATATGGAGTGAAAAGCATCTTCAGAAAACTATGTATTCCAGCCCTACACATTGTTCCTAAGGGATTTGTAACCAAGCTGTATTTTTGTATAGATATATATTTACTTTATAAATACGAATATTTCATATCACCAAAGAGGCTTTTAGTAATTGCTGAATGTAGACAGATGTGGTGGGCATACTAATAAGCAAAGGAATGTTGCCCACCACTAGTTAAGTTTTGTAGTTGTACGTATGATCTGCCATATAAGCCCCTTTCAGGCCCACACACATGTATATGCTGGGCAGCTATGAGTTCCAATGATAAAAAACTAAAGTGCCCTAATTGAAATAATCTGGGCTGAAAGAGACCATTCCAGTACATATGACTTGTTTTTTTCTCTGTCTTGTGCTTCAGTTTAAGTCTTTTGAAGCAGTAACAGGGAGCATGTAGATAGATTGTAATTTTGAATGACATTGTATCTGACAGTGTAAGAAATTCTTGCCATTATTTTTTTGTTTCATTTTTGTAAATATATCTGTACATGCCTTGTTGATTTTATCATTTGTAACTAGCATTTAATACTTGTACAGCTCATTCCATCACATAGGCAGTGTAATTACTGCTGTTTTAATATAATGTTGACCAGAAACAGCTTTGAGGGGTAGTAAGAGAATCCTAAAGTCATGACATAAATGGCCCTTCTTCAGTAGTTAATTTGTAATTTATGTACAGATTCATTGCCGTAAAAGACAGCATTATTTCCCACTTGTAATTTTACAAAGGCTTTCTTTCTAATTCACCATATTTTAAGGATGTAAAGTTTGTTTCAGACACTAATGGAACCATTCATTTTCACTGATAATGTATCTGATTGAATTGTTTGTGACATCATTAATGAATTACTGAGCCATTAACAGTAACTTCAGGCATGAATTAAGACCTCTTTGCTGTTCCCGCAAGCTGTTGATAATCTTTCTCATAGGAATATTGTTTCTTGTCAAATGTAATTTTATATTGTTACTTTTTTGTTTATTATGATTATCACTATCTTTTAATGCAGATACAGAAGATATGAAATGACTCCATATTTTACTTTTAATTTTTCTTGAATATGTTAAGGAGCCACTCAAAATTGATTTTCGTGCCTTAGGAGTGTGCCTGCCATGGCAAAGCTGGAGACGGTTGTAAGAACCACAATTACGAGTAGCTGATTCACTCCTGAACCAGGACTCGCCCCAGAGGTCACTTAGAAGTTGATGATGTGACTTGCAAATTTAGCAAATTTATGTGCTTTGTTATTTTTTACATGTAAACATGTAAACTTTGATTGTTAAAAAATGTTTATAGAGACTAGTAATTGCAAGTGTATAATGTACCTGTAACATAAATGTAGAGTGTATAATACGTGTACAATGATCATTAGTGTGGTGTGCCGTCCTCTGTAACTTTGCTTCCGTCCCCAATGCTTTGTCTCCAGTGAATGTCCGCATATTCAGTCATCCCGTCCATACTGATGCCTTGAATGTTGTATGTTGTGTGCACATTGCTAATATTTGGAGTGGCAGATATATGCTGTTTATAGACAGTTGAAAAAATGCTCAGAGGAAATTATTGTTTTGTAAGGGAGGGTTCTATACACATAATTTTACAGTATTGCACGCTAAAATATTTATTTTAGTGATGTATCTATTTTTATGTCTTTTTTATTATCAAATGTCAGAACTGTGTATTTAATGTATTGGTATTTTTAACATAATTTTTTTTCTTACTTTTATGATGGTGAGCATAAAAAAAAATATATATGCTTCATATGAACAAAAATGCTTTTTAGAGAGTTGTCACTCTCTAATCGTAATGATAATAATCACTAAGTATTAGATAAGAATAACTCTTGTCTGTTTTAAAGTAAAAGTATCAAGGAAAAGAAAGGAGCAGTAGTAATATGAACAGAAAAATTTCATGCTCAAACTGAGGCAGCTTCATGCATAATTATTTGGCTGAGCTGTAGAACTTTTTAGGTAATGAGTCTTCTATTTTATTTTATTTATCATACCTATCTTCATTTATTTATTTTTGTTGTTTTAGGGGTCTTTTACTGAGCATTAAGGTGCATTGTAATTACTCTGAAATAGAAGGGATCACTTTGTTTTAGCCCTTAATAGGTCACAATGTATATTGCAGCCAAGTCACACTGTACATAATTACTCTCATACTGTGTTGTTGGAATATGCCACGTGTATGCTAATCTTTCATTCCCATTTAGTATTAGCTTGTATATCCCCCTCTTCTGTGAACAGACAGTAAAAAGATATATATATATATGCCATAAGCTCAGGCCTTGGAGACGTTTGTGTTTTTCTTAAAATCATTATGTTATTGCTCATTACAGAATACACACTTCCGTATGGTTAATTTTTTTCCTTTCTTTTTTTTTTTCCTGCCTTCCCGTCAGTTTAGATTTTGCATTTATCCCCCCCCCTCCCCCCCTCCCCAAGTTTCAATTCAGTGTTTTCCACATGTTGATTAGAGAATTTATACAGGGCTTCAGATTTTAGGTGCTGAAATGTGTTCAACTTATGATGTGCATGAATCTAGAAATAGGTATGTATGTATTTAAATAGGATGGTGTGTATATGTGTGCATATTATGTACACAGGTGTGTGTGTGTGTGTGTGTGTGTGTGTGTGTGTGTGTGTGTGTGTGTGTGTGTGTGTGTGTGTGTGTGTGTGTGTGTGTGTGTGTTTGTTTGTTTGTTTGTGTGTGTGTGTGTGTGTGTGTGTTTGTGCATGTGTTGTGTGGTTATATGCACATGTATACACAGGTATATGTGTGCATGTGTGCGTGTACATCATATCTGTGGATGTATTTATGAGATACTGCCTATATAACTGCGTGTATATTATGAAAGATGTATGGATGTACATATATGTGAACACTATTTCCATACTGCATATAGGAATTACCCTTTTCTAGGGAATAATTTTTTAATATCTGTTCCCACATTGAAAATAAACATTGGTATAACTGAGTTAAGAAAACAGTAAGCAGTAACCTGAATTATCTTTTCAGGTAGAATTTCTTTTTTTGGTAGTTATATAGAGGTAATGAAGACAAAAAATTTGTTGTACAATTTTCCAAACAATTACTCAGTAGCTAAAAGTTTAGTAGGTTCTTAATGTCCCAATTTGAAAAGGTTGAAATAATTTACAAACGTTCTTGAAGTATGGCAATATATGCGGCTACTTTTCATATCCGAAGAAGAAATTTGAGAAGAGTAAAACATTATCTCAAATGCCATGTCCTTTACTCTAAAGTATATTTTGATATTGAATATATTGCGAGAAGGTTAGAATAAGAAAATTACATTCCAATGAATTTAATCACAAATAATGCACCAAATACTTGGGGTTGAACTTTAGTACGTAACATCTGGACCTTTCAGAGAAGAAAAACGGTGTTCCAAAAATAAAGGTATTTCTTCCCAGAACTTTCCCAGGTTAGATTCCTGTCTTCCTAAGATGCATTTCTCATCAAGCTTTTTGTAGACCTGTTGATACTTGTGAATATTGAATATTGGTTACACAGCTAGTTTGTATTAAGTAAGTAAATTTTTTTTTTTTCT
>NC_051426.1:31050976-31053476 GCF_015228065.2 Penaeus monodon
GAGGCTAAGGGGAATTCCGACACAGATTATTGGCCTGATAGCAAGCCTCTATACTGGTACTGAAAGTAGGGGTATGTCGAACTTCTTCCCTGTTAATTCAGGGGTGAGGCAAGGTTGTGTCCTTGCACCAACATTTTTCAACACTTGTATGGACTGGATAATGGGCAGAGCTACTAGCCAGAGTCAGTGTGGAGCAACACTAGGCAATATCAAGGTCTCAGACCTTGACTTTGCCGATGATGTTGCCATCCTATCTGAGTCCTTGGAGTCACTTGTGGCGGCTCTTGATGCATTTAGCAATGAGGCGAAGCCCCTAGGCCTAGAGGTCTCCTGGACCAAGACCAAGATCCAGGACTTTGGGGGCCTGTTAGGGGAACCCGTTCGGTCGATCCATGCTTGCGGCGAGGACGTTGAAGTTACAGAGAGTTTTACATACCTTGGTAGCATAGTCCATATCTCTGGAAGTCAGTAGACGAATTGGTCTGGCAACAGGAGCCATGAACTCGATCAACAAGAGCGTTTGGAGATGTCAGTACCTATGCAGAAGGACCAAGCTGCGTGTTTTCAAGGCTTTGATACTGCCAGTTTTGCTCTATGGAAGCGAAACCTGGACGCTATCCAGTGTCTTGGAGTCTCGTCTTGATGCCTTTTGTAACAAGTCCCTTCGCCGGATCATGGGGTACAGTTGGCAGGACCACATGTCCAACCGGCGGTTACACCGTGAGACTGGCATGGGACCTGTTACTTGCATAATCCGGGATCGCCAACTCAGGCTATATGGCCACCTAGCTCGTCTCTCTGTGGATGACCCTGCCCACCAGGTTGTCTCTCTGCGAGACAACCTTGGGTGGAGGAGACTTGTGGGGCAACCTAGGAGATCATGGCTTGGGCAGCTCGACGAGACCTGTCGCGAGGAATTAGATATGTGCCGTGTGCCTGCCTGGAGACTCGCCTCGAGGGATCCTCGTGGCTGGAAGCGAAGGTTGAAGCGGCCATGCGCCCCCGTCGGCGTTAGCCCCTTGATGATATATATATATATATATATATATATATATATATATATATATATATATATATATATATATATATTTAATAGTTTTAAGATTTAACTTATTCTCTCTGATTCTCGTTAATATTTCCAGTCGCCATGCCCTAACATTCAGAACCTATTCAAAATGTCTTTGAGGCGGTTCTGTAGATATAAATGTAGACTCCGAAAGATAAAACTTCTTGAAATTATATTTGACTCTGTATACATTGGAAACAAAGTTTCCCCTTCCATGGTCAGTTTGATTGTGAAAGAGAGGAAAAAAGGTATTCTGAAAATACTGTTAACATCATCATTCCTCAGTTTTCCTGAACAGAAATGTCGAAATGCTGTATTATTTGCTTTTATTCTGTCAAAAAAATACTTCGCTTTATGCTCCCTATCATTAATGATACTTACTAATTTTCTGTTTCTCCTCTTTTTTTTCTCTAATTACGTTGCACATGTCCGATGATACTAAATATTCTTCGCCCGGCCTTTGCTCCTTCTTCTCTCTAGTTATCCTTTTAAAAATCTTTGTCTTCATTCGCCATAATCGTTATATCTGTCTCTTCTCTTCTATCGGTCACACCAGCTGATGAAAAAAAAAAAAAGTTTCTTATAAAATTACCCTTGTTTACGTCCTTCCTTCTTTTCACCAGTCCTCCATTTTTTCTCCTCTTTCTCTTTCTTTCCTTTCCCCTTCCTTCCCTTTTTTTCCTTTTTTTGCTTCCTTTCTCTCTCCCTTTCCAACAAGCTTTCGCTCTGTGGCTTTACATTCCTTTCTTTTTCACAAGGCATGTTACGAAAGCAAAGCCTGGTACTAATACGAGACACCAAACTCACTCTTAGCTCCCCCACCCCTCCGTAATAATGCAACTGGCTCAGCAGCAACAGTAGTAGTAGACTGTTTTAACACACAACTCTCTGCAAGGACTCTCAGACTTTTATCGATGGCATTGCGAAAATCTGGCCTTGGATACAGCCTGGAAAAGGACAGCCCAGATTTAAACCAGTTTCTTTTCACGGATGGTCTGAAACTTGTACAAACAGTGTGCCTGTGTGGCAGGAACATCGGTACGGAGTTCGGGGTTGGAAAGTGTGCAATGCTACCCATGAACAGAGGGAAACGCCTGAAAACTAAGCATAGTGAGTTACCAGCGGGAGGGACTATTACCTACCCTGGCGAAGCAAGCTACAAGTATCTGGGAATTCTGGAACCGGGTGATGTTGTGGATAGGAAAATGAAGGAGACCCTCGCTGATACCTACTTAACTAGACTGGAACTCTAAAATCTAAACTCAGCGCTCGGTAAGATATTCATTCACTCCATCTACCTCTCTCTTCTGTTATATTTAACGTGCTGGCGAGGAGTGGCTTCGGCCACTCCCTAATGTTGTCTTCCCAGAGTGTCTTTGGTCTGCCTCGCCCCCTTCAGCCTGGTACAGTGGCGTAATGATAGGCTTTGCAGGT
>NC_051426.1:31078476-31083476 GCF_015228065.2 Penaeus monodon
CCACTCGTTTCAAGATATGCTTCAAGATTTACAGTCATTGATGTGTGCCAGACATGAAGCTGGTGTCCTTTCTTGGCATGTTTTACAATAGGTTGTTGGTAGTTTGCCATTATTCTAAATTTCCATTATGAAAACAAAACAAAACAAAGGGAAAAACAAAACAAAGAAAAAAACAAAACAAGTCATTTGATGGAATGGGGCACAAAGCTTTTTTTTCTTTCTTTCTTTCTTTCTTTCTTGTGTAGGATCTGTATGGAATAATTTTGAGTTACAATTTTACAATTTTGAGTTGACTAATTACGGAAGTATTCCTTGTATGATTGGTGTTCATGAGCATATGAGTTTTAGGATTGAAGGTGCCTGTTGATTTTTCTTTTTCTTTTTCTTTTTCTTTTTTCCCAGAAAATATAGTTTTATTTTTGACATTTGAAGTTTTGGTGTTGCAAAAGTAAAATAGTGGGGTTTCTGATATCTGAAAAAAGGTTAAACTTGTTAAAGACATTATTTTGGTAAGATTTCTCCACTACCTCTGGATACCTCATTTTATCTGTAGTTGTAATGTTTGAAAAGAAATTGAAAATGCAGAACTTGATTACTTGATTGTCAAGAACATATATTATTAGCAGAATAGTAAAATTTGATGATCTTCGATTTATTCAGAAACATTTTATTTATTTATTTATTTTTTTTTTTTTCTATTACAGATTTCAGAAAATTATCCTTTAAAGGTGACACCTGTATAAAACTCCTATAAAGTCATTTAACCAGAATTGTACTGATTGAAGATATCAAGAGAGAAATTTTTGGCATTTCCTGAGCCTTAACAATAATAAGTTTTTCTTTTTTCAGGCCTTCGAAATAAATGCCAGAGATGATGGACACCACAGCTACCTCTTCATATCACTCTTCGTCTTGCTAGGCATCTGGGGATTTTTCATGGTGGAACGTATCATTAAGATAACAGTCACGCACCAAGCCTTAAAGGTATGGGTGAAAGGGGATTTTTAGGTTTGCGATTTCCGGAAGGCTTTGGTCAGAAACAAAAATTTTTAAAATTTTTTTTTTTAAAAAAAAAAAAAAAAAACCACCAAAAACAGAATTCTTATTTTCTTTTAAAAAAAAATTTTTTTCACAAAAATCTCCTCCGAAAATGGAGGATGTGAAAACTGAAAAAGTAACAACGTGAAAAAATGGGACTTGAAAACCACAACCCTCTGGACCCCGTGAAAATCTGGAGTTTTAGAGCACCCAGCTATCCCCCGCATCAAAATTTGTGTTTAAGAGATTTAAAACCATTTTTGATTCAGGAGAGGCTATAAAGGCTTCCTTTGGTCATAAAAAGGGTTTGTGGTGTAAATGTTTGTGGTTTATTTATTATTCATTGCCTCTTTTTCCTCTACTGTTTTTTTGTTTTGGGTTGGAATGATAGGTGTGCTAAAATGATTACTATCATCTAGGGTATGTTTTAAGAAATGGACTCATTTCCTTGCAGTCTTCAGCTTCACTTGAGTATACACTCAAGTGAACCTTTCGTTGTATTGCATTATAAAAAGAATTCATGTTTTCACGGTCTCTTTTTTTTTTCCACAGCGTCCCAACACACAAGGACACAATCACAATTTTTTAATTTTGACAAGGGGAAAACTCGGGCATTTAAAACGGGGCTTTGGGTGTCATTTTTGGGGATGGTTTCCATAACTTCATTGATGGAGTCTCTATTGGAGCTGCATTTTCAGAGTCTATATTGACTGGTATATCAATAAGCCTGGCTGTGATGTGTGAAGAATTGCCGCATGAACTAGGTGTGTTTTCTGAATTTTTCCTTTGCTTTGTGAATTAACTTAGATTTCATTATCTTGATTATATCATGTGGTTTCAGTTTTTTTTTAAGTAGGTCCAGATTAAGTCATCATTACCCTGTAAATGATGCCTTTGTGTCTTGCTTTTAAAATGGGGTTTTGAAAAAACAATCTTTCAACAGGTGACTTTGCAGTCCTCCTGAATGCGGGTATGACCATGAAGCAAGCAGTAGCATACAACTTTCTTTCAGCAACAACCTGTTATCTGGGTCTCATTCTGGGAGTAGTCCTTTGGGGAATTTACCCAGAATTCAACAGCTATATTTGCCTTAGCTGCTGGCATGTTTTTGTACATTGCCCTTGTAGATATGGTAAGTTGTGCAGTGATCATAGACATGCTTGTATGTTTACTTTTTGATGTATGTGTATTACTAGAATTGTATTTGAAAGTCAGATCTCATAATGTTTGTCATCATAGTTCATATGTAAGTACTGATTTTAGTGTTTATTTATCTGATGTGTTTATATACTCCTGTACACTTTTAATATTGAAACTGTTTAGTTATACAGTAAGAGACTTACAGAATTTTGGGAAGCTATATTTTATTAGAACGGACATTTTTTTTGATCTGCTTTGAAAAAAATTTAAACCTTCCGCTACATGTCCTGTCCCAGTCCAAGAGGTTAATACACTCCACCATTGAAAATATCGAACTACTTACTAGTGATTTACATTGGCTTTGCTTCAGTTTCAAAGTTTCACAGAAAACACCCAGGCAGCAGTCAGAATACATTCATTGAGAGTACTTTTCTCTGCAGGTGCCTGAGATGAATGAAGTTGCAGGGAAGGCAGCAGAGGGTAGCTGGAAGTCTGCGGTTTGCATTCTCTTCCTCCAAAATGTGGGGATCTTCCTTGGCATTGCATCACTCTTCTTGCTAGCATATTTCCAGGACTCTTTGATAATAACATAAGAAAAGCCTCTTGGTTGAAAGTTGGTGCATTTTCAGATTGGTGTTTTTTGTCAGTATGAAAATTACATGCATTTAATAAGCTTGAATGGATGTGTGAGTGTACCAGGAAGTGTAGAGTACAATACATTTGTGTAAATTTTTAATATAATGTCTGATTGGGGGGAGGGGGGGTAGACATTGGAATTTTGCAAAATTTGTAATAGATATAAATGTAATTATTTATTAAGCAATGACACTAAGATCAACAGTTCATGATATATTACGTGGGAGTACAGTGATATATGTTAGGCCTTATTCACTGTTTCATATCTACTTTTTATGTATATAATGATATAAATATTTGTTCAAGTAATACTGTAGATTTAATGAATCTTTTGGTATTGCAGTACTTGCAATTTTCATGTAGAAAAAAAAAATTGATCTACAAGCTCTTTCACCATTACAGGTAGTGTAGGTTTTGTAGGTAAACTTGTTATACATGTTTTTATGTTTGAATATGCTCGAAGGAAGTTTTGAAATGTAATAATTGTTCTCCATATTTGTTTTAAGATATATATTGTCTGAAGTATGGTGTGATCTCTCAAAGAAATGTATCAATATTTTTTCAGTATGTAGGTGGTAAGAAAAGCGTTTTCAATACTTTTTTATTCATATAATTTTCATATGATTATGTACAACACTGCTAGTCACATCCAGTAGTCTCGTAAAATCAGCAATATTCTCATTGAGTTAGGGACATGAATAGGAGAGATCTGTGTTTTGGATCTTACTACATTTGCTATTAGTTCTGCTATCAATATTTTCTACAGTAACTGAGATTCTTGTTATAAAGTTTGAGAAGTTCAGATATGTAAATACTTATTTTGTAAGTTGTGGTAAAAAGTTGGTTTTGACCTCTTTTCGTTCTCTCATGGAGAAGGGGTAGGGATCAGATATGTCTTCTGGAAGAAGTACAAATAAGTATTTTCAAATTTATGATTAAAGTTGAATTTAATAAGGTCTGTTTAGAACCACCCTGTCTGACTCTCTGTGTAGAGTTGTCCTGAATCTGTCATTTTATCAGAATTTATGAAGAGGGGTAATTGGGTATAGTATATACAGCAAAAGTAAAAGACAGAGTGCTTTCCCAGGACAAGTGTAGTCTGGTGTAGTTTAATTTATGATGTTAAATTTTACTGAATTACTGATTATTTCATTACTGACGGGGGAGACAGTTAGTAAAAAGCCACAAGTTTGAAAGAATTCTGACTAAAGTTCTGTGTCAAGAACCAGGTTATAATAATTTTCAGTGAGGAGCTTGAAGACTTCAGACATGAAAGCAGACCTTTTTGTTGTTGACTCTAATTTTGCAAGAAACATATCAAAGTATTAAAGCTCTTTGGTAGAAATGTTGGAAAAAAATCAATAGCAGGAAATATAGACAGCTGTTTAGAGTGATCATTTGAAGGAAATATATTATTTTAAAAATGCCTTTTTTTCATATTTTAGACTTTCTGAAGCCCTTAAAGATCTCGGACTTTTTTCTTAACCCAGTGCCAACAAAGTGAATGATGTGAAATTTCCCTGCCCATGTGGTTTAGTTTTGTTTTATGGTCTACAGGTCCTATTTTCAATAATAACAATACTATTATTTCTTGTTTTTAATTACTATTTGGATTGTTAATAACCTTATGAAAATCAGAATGCCAGTAATAATAAAAATAGTAACAATGTTAATAACATTAGAAAAGAAAAAGATCAAGGAAAGCAGAAATCAGGTCACGTAGGCCTATGAGTGGACTCCTTGTTGGCAGAGCATCTGTGGAGCCATCTATGTGTAAAGATAATTCACAGAGCGAATCCATAGTGGACATCACATGTTCCCAGCGGCATTGGGTTAAGATTATTGCTCGTATTCAGAGGGACTTGAGACACCCTTTTGAAGCAGAGATAGACTGGCATCTTGCCCGTCAGCGAATCACGGTTGGCTGCAGGACTAGACAGCTTGTGGTGATTTGCTGATGTATATAAGTTGCTGGTCTGGATCACATTCAAGTGTTTCTGAATATGAATATACATGTGACCACACTAACTAGCATAGGATTGAAAAGTGTGTAATTCTTAAGGGCAAATAGTGCATTTTTTCTACATTCTCACTTGTTATGGAAGTCGTTGGGTCAGTATTTTGAGTACCAAAGGAGATCGCTGAAAAGATAAATGCCTTTTTTATTCAGAAAATTAAAGTATAAT
>NC_051426.1:31088476-31090976 GCF_015228065.2 Penaeus monodon
AATCCTTTGCCCATTGTTACCATGGGGGGGCCTTAGGAGAAGAAGACTGAGGGCCAATACCATGGATCACCCATACTTTGAGCCTCAGCCCTCAACTCAACTAATTTTACATGGTCTTCTCTTCTTCCCCTCTCCTTTTCCTTCTCTTCTCAAACTTCTACTCACTTCCTAAGGTGTAAGAGCTGTGTTGAAAGGCTGACTTTGTGCCAGTCATGAATGGCCTAGGGGAGCTATGTCCATGGTATTCCCTGTTCAGTTGTCTAGCCCTTACCCATTGAAGGGACCCTGAAAGGTGGACTATTTCTCTCCCTCACATTTTCCAGGCTTACCATGGCCAGTAATGAAGATTTTTTACCCTAAGTAGGGGCAATGAGACTTGCCCCCTGTCAACTAGCCCCACTGATTTTAATCCCCCTGATTCCCTAACCCCAGACACTCTTTTGACCACAACTGTGAACACTACTACTAGTACCCCCTCCTCACACCTACAATCACCTCAGGCCAGTCTAAATCATCATCCTAGGTTAATACTCAACCTCCAGGGAACATTCCTCCTCTCTCAACATCCTTTACTTCATCTACTACTCCCTCCTCCCTTATTACTACTCTGGAGTCTTATATCCATCTCTCTGCAATACTGCTTCAATCAACACCACTCCCTCTTCCACAAGAACCAGTCCCAAGCTAAAGCATTAACAACCCAGACTGACTTCACTGGCAAATCCATTCCTGCCCAACCTCATCCCTCCCTCAATACTGCACTGGAACTTCCTCCATCACTTCCAACAAACTGCCCTGTTTACAACAAAGATTAGTCATATTGTGGAGAAGACTTACTCAATGCATCGTGGATAATAATGCAGTATCAATACAATGCTACATCCTTTCCATCTAGAGGCCGCCATAAGATTTTCACCAATATTGCCAAGATTACTTCCCGCACACATGACTTCCCCCTTCATATTTATATTTGCAGAGATTCCTTCCCTGTCCGACCATATCAGCCTCCACCCTGACAATGTCAGAATTGTTGGGGTCTAAGCCACCCTGCCAAACACTGCTCCACTGCCTGATGCTCTTCATGTGCCCAACCTGGTCATGATCGATTAAACTTCTCTATACAGACACACATGTGCCAACTGTGATGGCTCCCATAATGTATTTTATAGGGGCTTCCTTATCTACAAGTTAGAGTGTAAAGTAGCAACTCTCAGATTCAAACTTGGCCCCACTTTACACAAGGCCAGACAGGAAGCACATCAATAAGGATTTCTCTTACTCCTTACCCCAGTTCTGCCCTTCACTCTAGCCATCCCCCTTCCTCCCAAGATAATTCTACACCCCCACCCCATATCTGTTCCTCCTCCATCTCTTGTTTCCACTTGTCTTCCTCTCCCATTCCTTTGCAATTCTAAATTTAGACAACCCCATTCACTACCACTGCCGTGACATCTACCCCTCTCCCTCCTCACTCTTGTCTGTTGCAGACAATCTAAACCATACCCTCTCTTCCACCTTCCTCTTGCTCTACCCCTCAGGTTCCTTACTTCATCTGCAACATTTCCTTTTCCTTTCCCATTATCCCTTCCAATTCCCCCTGGATACACATGTGACTCTTTTTCACAACAACCCCTTTCCCTGGATTTTCTTCCTCCTGACATTTCTCCTGAAACTGTGATCTAATCGCCCTTAAACAATTTTCTCCTTTTGCTAATCCCTACCTTACCCTATAGTTAGCCTTGTAGAATCCCACACTTCTTCCTCTGACAACTTTGATCCCCCCCCCCAGGTGCATGACCCTAATCATGAGAACATGACTAATATGAATAGTGGGTAAGGGTTAGCAAAGTAGACTTTCACTTTGAGTAGTTTCCATGGTCCTAAAATAATTGGTATTTAAAAAGGATAAAATAGCCAGAAAACAACTATGGGGCCTCAACATGAACATATATGCCTTTTCTGTAGGGTCTGGAGGAAGTCTTTGGTAATAACTAGATTCAGTTATTTGTAGCAGTCATGACGACTAAAGAAAAGTGTTGATTCTGACACTATATGTACAGTATATTTGTTATTTAATGTTATAAATCAATGAAAATGGGTAAAGTACATCTTTTCATAGGTAATTTGTGAAAACTAATGGAAAGTCAGCTGAAAACTGAAAGTTCTTAAATGAAAAGGTACATATAAAAACTATACATAATGAATTAAATTTGACTTCATCCAATGATGTTACACCACATGCAGTAACTGAAAGGCACTTTGAGCTCATTCCATCATAGAGCATATTCATTTTCCTTGTAAGTGTTGCAATATCTATTGGCAAGGAATAGTGTTGCTTAAAGATAGAAATAGCTGTGGAAATAATATCACAAGCACTTGTGCTTTGAGCACTCATTAACAGAGGTTAATAATATAGTGTACAGTAGGAATGATGAGGCAGTTAGCTAACTTAGCAGAAGTATCAGCTGCATCATCTGTCATTGTTTATTCATATACTCAG
>NC_051426.1:31105976-31108476 GCF_015228065.2 Penaeus monodon
GAGGGAGGGAGGGAGGGAGAGGGGGGGCGTGAGGGAGGAAAGGAAGGTGGGAGTGGGAGGGGGAAGGGAAGGAGGGAAAGAGATGGAGAGAGTGAGAAATGGTGGGAAAGAGATGGAAATGGAAAGAGAGAAGAGGGTGGGGGAGAGAGGAAGGAATGAGCGTGGGAAAGAAAGAGGAGGATAGGAGAGAAAGGAAGGGAAGGTGGAATGGATGGAGGGAGAGAGAAGGAAGGGAGGGAGGAAGAGGGAGATAGAAAGGCGGAGGGTGATGGGAGAGAGCTAAAAAGGGAAGGAGAGGGAGAAAGAGAGAAAGAGAGAGAGAGAGAGAGAGAGAGAGAGAGAGAGAGAGAGAGAGAGAGAGAGAGAGAGAGAGAGAGAGAGAGAGAGAGAGAGAGAGAGAGAGAGGCACAGACAGAGACAGACAGACAGACAAAGAGAGAAAAAAGAAAATGAGATAGAAAGAAGACGACGATATCAGTAGAATAACGTTTCTTAAATCCGAAATAAAACTTAGCGGGAAACGCTGTAATGGGACTAAACTATTCAGCTTTTTACCCAACTGTGTATGCTTGAAATAGCCCATTCGCTTTTCTTATATCTTATTTCTCATAATGACCGTTGATTTCATTTCTGACGAATCAACAAAATGATATAATCAAGCAATTACCTTTCTTTCCCGTATTGTTCTCGAAATCAGATGTTAACCAGAGTTAGGGGCAGCTAGTAGTAAAAATGCTATTGTTAATCTATCCCAAGCTTTATATACTTATAGAGAGAATAACGAGAATAAAGATCATATTCTGGTTTGGGGATGACGTTTTCGTGACTCCGCCATGCGTATTAAGGCTGTGGTGGTGACGAGCAGAAATATGGTATCGTGTGTGTGTCTGTGTGTGTGTGTGAGAGATAGATAGATAGATAGAGAGAGAGAATGTGTGTGTGTGTGTGTATGTGTATGTGTATGTGTGTGTGTGTGTGTGTGTGTGTGTGTGTGTGTGTGTGTGTGTGTGTGTGTGTGTGTGTGTGTGTGTGTGTGTGTGTGTGTGTGTGTGTGCGTGTGTATGTGTGTATGTGTGTGTGAGATAGATAGATAGAGAGAGAGAGAGAGAGAGAGAGAGAGAGAGAGAGAGAGAGAGAGAGAGAGAGAGAGAGAGAGAGAGAGAATGTGTGTGTGTGTGTGTGTGTGTATGTGTGTGTGTGTGTGTGTGTGTGTGTGTGTGTGTGTGTGTGTGTGTGTGTGTGTGTGTGTGTGTGTGTGTGTGTGTGTGTGTGTGTGTGTGAGAGAGAGAGAGAGAGAGAGAGAGAGAGAGAGAGAGAGAGAGAGAGAGAGAGAGAGACAGAGAGAGAGAGAGAGAGAGAGAGAGAGAGAGAGAGAGAGAGAGAGAGAGAGAGAGAGAGAGTGTATGTGTGTGTGTGTGTGTGTGTGCGTATGTGTGTGTTGTGGTGTGTGTGTGTGTGTGTGTGTGTGTGTGTGTGTGTGTGTGTGTGTGTGTGTGTGTGTGTGTGTGTGTGTGTGTGTGTGTGTGTGTGTGTGTGTGTGTGTGTGTGTGTGTGTGTGTGTGTGTGTGTGTGTGTGTGTGGATAAGTAGATAGACAGATCAACAGAGCTCACCCCAAATTAAAAAAAAAAAAAAAAAAAAAAAAATCTGACATCAGCATATCATTAACATTCTGGTTACAAATTAACATTTAACTCGACCGCAACAGAGCTATGATGGCGAAGTTAACACCATTTTCCTTTAACAACAGCTGCCTTCGAAATAAAACGATGCAAAATTTTGAAATGTAAAAGTTGCAAAAGTTGTAAAAGTTTTTTTCTTTTCTCTTCTCCATTTTTATCACACCTTTCTTTATTCTGCGTGTTGCATGTACACTAGTTCGCATTTCTTCCCATTATTATTATCATTATTACTATTATTATTGTTATCAGCATCATCATCATTATCATTATGATCATCATTATTTAATTACGTAATGGGTGTGACATGGCAATGGTGACGCTAAACATGTTACTATTTTTCGTGGTGGTGATGTGAAGATAATTGTATTAATGATGGTAATGCTAATGGTTATCATTGTTATTTTTATAATAATTATCAGTGTTGGTATTAGTATTATCATTATCATTATTATCATTATTATTATTATTATTATTATTATTATTATTAATATTATTATTATCATTACCATTATTATTACTATTATAATTACCATTGTTACTATTATTACCATCTTTATTATGATATTTATTATTATTGTTGTCATTATTGTTATTATTATTGTCTTTAATATTTTTTTATCATTATATTATCAATATCATCATTATTATCATTACTATGTTTTTATATTATTATTGTTATCATTATTATTATTATTATTATTATTATGAAAATGATAATGATGATGATGATATGTAGTAATATTGATAACAACAATGATAATGATAATAATGATGATGACAATGATAATGATTATGATTATGATATTAAGAGTGATAATG
>NC_051426.1:31115976-31118476 GCF_015228065.2 Penaeus monodon
TATCATTATTACTGCTGTTGTTGTTGCTGTTATTTATTTTTAGATTATTTTATTATTATTACTATTATTTCGTTATTATTATTATTATTGTTATCATTATTGTTCTTTTTTATTATTATCATTATTATTATTATTATTTTATTCATATTATTACTATCATCATTTTCTTTATATTATTATCATTATCATTTGTTATGATAATAATAATTAATACTTTTATTATTATTATCATCATCATCATTATCGTTCTAATCAATTTTACTATTATTATCGCCCTCATCATCATTATCATCAATATAATAAAAAAAAATATTATTATATTTATCATCATTAATATTATTATGTGCAGCATAATTGTTATTATATTTATCACTCTTGTTATCATCATCTATTATCATTATTATTGTTATCATCATTAATAGTTATTTTAGTAATCAGTATCAATTAGTGTAGAATTATGTTTCTATTATTGTCATTATGAACTTCATCATCACTATTATTTTCATTACTTTCACTAGTACTAGTATTATTTTTATCATTATTATTATTATTATTACTATTACTATTATTATCATTATTATTATTATTATTATTATTATTATTATTATTATTATTATTATTATATATCAATATCACAACCATCACAATTTTACTATTATTGTTCTAATCATTATTATTATTATTGTTATTATTATTATTATTATTATTATTATTATTATTATTATTATTATTATTGTCATAGTATTACCATTGCCATTTTCATCGCCATCAGTATCTTCATAATTATTTTTCATTAATTTTATTATTTTTACTAACATCATTATCGCTACGGGCTGAATTCTCCGTTGTGTTATATTACTATTATTAACATTTCTCTGGCTGTTGCCCATTATTATCATTAGCTCTAATTCTTCATCTTCCTGGAAATAATTCGAACACTTGTCTCACAGGAGCGACGTTTACACCATCCTGGAGGAGAAGGACGCGCTGAGCAGAGCCTGGCTGGACATGCTGGAGAACCACGGCCCCGGTTCGCCCGCCTCCGTCAACCACCGCGATGGGGGAGCCAGCCGTGTGTCGTACCAGCCTGGAACCGGTTCCAGCAAGGATGATCCTCAGTCGGGCTTTGGATTTGGCCAGGCGTACCAGCCCGCTTTGCAATCGGGCGAGGGATACCGCCCAGGGCTGAGCTCGAGCCAGGCCTTCCAACCGCGCCCGAAACCAAACCAGGCTTCCCAGCCGAGCCTCGGACATAGCCAGGGCTACCAACCCCAACCCGGGATGAGGACCAAGCAGACGTTCCAGACTTCCGGTTCCTTCGCCGGGGAACCGCTTCGCCCTCAAAATTCCTTCGGGAATTTCAAGAACCCTGGTCAGCGACCGACGGTTCCTGCAGGAGGACGCCGCCCAATCCTTCTCGGCCCGAGTCCTACCGTAGGATGGCAGGTAGGATCTACCCAGAATCCTTCACGGATGCAAGGGACTCAGCGTATGGACATCGTTAAAGTCCCTCAGGGCGCGATCAAGGGCTCAGGCCCGCCCTGGAGGAGAACTAGCGGTGCAGCGGTTTCTGACCGGCGGAGACTTCACGTCGGAAATGCAACGCCCCTGCAGATGGTCAGGTCAGGATAGGAGGGCTTCGGGTATTTTTCTTTTTCTCCCCTCTGTCTGTCTGCCATTGTATCTCTCTCTGTCAGTGTCTCTGTCTATCTGCCAGTATGTCTCTGCCTGTCTGTCTTTTTTTCCCTCTCTCTCTGCCATGTTTTCTTGCACCTCATACCGTATCTTTTTTTCCGTCCCAGCATTCCTAAAATCCCGTTTCTCATCCCCTGCAGAATCAGACAACCCTCTGGCCAGGCCGGACTCTCCCCTCAACAAGGAACGAAGGAGAATGACAGGCTTCTCCCGACAGCCTATCTCTCCAACGGCCGGCCATCAGGTGAGACCAGTAACTGATGGATAGAGTGTGTGTGTGTGTGTGTGTGTGTGTGTGTGTGTGTGTGTGTGTGTGTGTGTGAGAGAGAGAGAGAGAGAGAGAGAGAGAGAGAGAGAGAGAGAGAGAGAGAGAGAGAGAGACGAACGAATTACTGCTGTCATCTGCACTCTGAATTTTGAATTCGGTGACATGCACTGCGAAATATACGTTTAGTCCTTTTTAACAAATTACTCAGCATCTTGCCTTTAGGTATCCACAACATATACCTAAAAAACGAGGCACTGAAACTCACACGAATCCGCTTACAGGCGTCGGATTCGCAAACCCCGGGGCGCACGGCGTTCGTGTGCAGCCTTTCCTCGCGCCCTCTCGCCTGGGCCTCGCTTCGACCTCCCTCCGCGGGGGAACCAACTGGATGAGGCAGGGCACTGGCGGAGGCGCTGGTTCCACGGGTTCAGTCGGTGCTGTAGACAGAACCATGATGGTGGAAACGGAGAGCGGGCTGTCCGCTTCGACGGGAGAGCCGCACGTAGCCATCGGGCACAAAGGGTTAAGAAATGGCCA
>NC_051426.1:31135976-31139164 GCF_015228065.2 Penaeus monodon
ACTGTTGCAGTCGGCACCAGTCTTGTTTTGGAATTTTTATTTCAACTCTTCCATTTTTGGTTCAGCACAATGTAGTCATTTGGTTTTCGTGTTCTTTTGTCTGGTGAAAACACTGTACAAATGTCTTGGGGGTGTTGGAACAATGTATTGGCTATAACTAAATTATTTGTACTACAGAATTCAATAAATCTTTACCTCTTTCATTTTTATCTCCAAGGCCGAATTTTCCACAGGTGTCATTTTTTAGATTTTTTTCCTACTTGGCGTTGAGGTCTCCCATGATTATTTTTACATCTCTGTTAGGGATTGTGTCTAAAGTATCTTGGAGAGAGTTATAAAAAAATTCCATTTTTTTCATCACTTGCAAAAGTTGGGTTGGTGCTTTGCATTGTATGATACTAATATTATGAGGTTTTGCTTGTATTCTGACTTTCAAATGCGATCATTTATTGAGCTGTACCCAATTAGTGCATTTGCAGTTTTTTTCGTGAGAACCATAGCAACTCCGTGACTATAATTTCCTTCTTCATTTCCAGAAAAAAAAAACTGTCTTGTTTTTTTCAGTTTTGAAACTTCCATTACTTTTTTCCAATTGGTCTCACTTATTCCTGTATTTGAATGTTGTATCTATCCATTTCGTTACAGACAGTAGTAATTTACCCATCTCTTCATTTTCCTTACGTTCCACGTTCCGATTTTAATGTGTTCTTAAATTTGGACTGTTTTCTTTATCTTCTTTTCTTCCAGATGCATGTTAACATTTTCAGCCTGGTTGCCCACTGACTAACGCGCCCCTTGATACCCACGCGACGGGCGATGTGGGATGAATTATAATTTCTGTATTTAATCATTGGGGTAGAGGTTTTGTCAGGAAAAATAAAAGTTTGAGTGGGAAACCCCCCGGCTCTTCTCAACTCGCAGTCTCCAAATAATTAGGAGGAACTATCTCTGCCGCTTTAAAACAGTTACACTGTAATACGCCAGACATATTATTTTTGGGGAAACCATAATCAGTGAACTGAAGGGGTTTTCACCAGATATCCACTGCCCTGCTGCCGACAGTTTCACCGCAACCCTGGTTTAGGGAGCTAATAGGGTGCTATCCTTGTTCAAGGGAACCCTAGGGTGCAGTTTATTGTCTTACCCAGGACAAGATAAATAGATAGATAGATAAAAATAGATAGATAGATATATAGATAGACAGATATGTAGAATTGGAATGGCAAAAGCTGCATTTGAAAAACTGGGCAAAATAATGAAGAACAATAAAATTTCTATGTCAACAAAAATCAGAAAGCTGAACTGTTATCCTCACATATGGTAGCGAATGCTGGACTATTTCACAGGATATGCAGAAACGAATTGAATCGGCAGAAATATGGTTTCTCAGGAGAATGATGAGAATATCTTGGACAGATAAAATGTCAAACCAGGAAGTGCTGGAGAGAGCAGGAACAAAGTGTTTTCTTCTGAAGACACGTAATGCGAAAGGGAAAAGCTAGAACAATCTTAGCATTGCAGGCAAGATCGATGGAAAACGAAGCAGGGGGGACAAAGACTAACCTACACAGCAAGCATAAGTAGATGGACGAGAATAACGGAACGAGAACTTTTGAAGACCACAAAAGACAGAAAGAGGTGGAAATCCATGACCGCCAACGTCTTTGTGGGACAGGGCACTTGAGAAGAAGAGATATGTATGTTTGAATGTATGTATGTATGTATGTATGTATGAATGTATGCATGTATGTATGCATGTATGTATGTATGTATTTATGTATGTGTGTGTGTTTGTGTTTGTAAATATATATAGATAGATAGATAGATAGATAGATAGATAGATAGATAGATAGATAGATAGATAGATAGATAGATAGATATAGATAGATAGATAGATAGATATGTATGTATGTATGTATGCATGTATGTATGTATGCATGTATGAATGTATGTATGTATGTATGTATGTATGTATTTATGTATGTATTTATGCATGTATGTGTGTGTGTGTGTGTATGTGTGCATATATATATATATATATATATATATATATATATATATATATATATATATATATATATATATATATATATATCCAAGTCAGTGCCGGGTAAATAGAGATTGTGACTCGGGGAAAAAAAAAAAAAAAAAAAAAAAAAAAAAAAAAAAAAAAAATATATATATATATATATATATATATATATATATATATATATATTATATTTTATATATATATATATATATATATATGTATATATAATAAAAACACCGGGCGGAAGGCAATGGCAAACCACCGCTCTAAATTGCCAAGAAAATCATGGAAGCCCATGATCGTCAAGGCCGCGGTGGCCGAATGGTTAGAGCGTCGGACTCAAGACTGTCACGACGGCAATCTGAGTTCGAGGGTTCGAGTCACCGGCCGGCGCGTTGTTCCCTTGGGCAAGGAACTTCACCTCGATTGCCTCGATTGTCAGTGCTGGTCCCAAGCCCGGATAAAATAGAGAGAATGATTACCTAAAAAGGTACCACCGGCACTCACCGTGGAAAGGAACTGGGGACCCTACCACGTACTCACTCCAAGAGCATCGCAACATAAAAACTACAATTAAGTATCATGCTGTGACCACGGCGGCTCAGACATGAACCTATCGTTAAAAGAAGATATCTATCTATCTATCTATCTATCTATATATATATATATATATATATATATATATATATATATATATATATATGTATATATATATATATATATATATATATATATATATGAATATATATATTTATATATAGAATCCAATGTATGATATGTTATTTATATAATATATCAAATTATTCATCATATATATATATATATATATATATATATATATATATATATATATATATATATTGTGTGTGTGTGTGTGTGTGTGTGTGTGTGTGTGTGTGTGTGTGTATGTATATATATATATCATCATCATCAATAACGGTATGCTCATGTTTGAGCAGCCGTGGACCTCTCCACCATCCTTCGCCACTCAACTCGATCTTGCTTTTCTTTCCACTTGTACCATCGACAGCCCGCAAATATCTTTGATATTGTCGCTCAGTCTTGTCTTCGGTTGCCTCTCCTCTGTTCTATCCCATCCCTGCAGCAAGTTTTTCTCAATACTTTTCTTCTCTTACTGACAATAACTTAATTTCCT
>NC_051426.1:31139264-31154264 GCF_015228065.2 Penaeus monodon
ACCCAACACGATAAAATAAAAGAACAAACGGTAACACCGGCACTCTCCGTGGAAAGGAACTGGGGACCCTACCACGTACTCACTCCAAGAGCATCACAACATGAAAACTACAATTAAGTATCATGCTGTGAACACGGCGGCTCAGACATGAACCTACTGTAAAAAAAAGAATATATATATATATATATATATATATATATATATATATATATATATATATATATATATACATACACACAAACACACACACATATACATACATACATACACAGATAAGGCAATTATAAAAAAAATCTCAAGGAAATGCGATGCACGGCAAAGAAGTCCTTTTGTCCCAAGTTAACGGAAATCCACGAAAGGCTTAGGGTGTGAAAAGGACGAAGGCCAGCCATGCTGTCGCCGCGCTATTTGCACACAAATAGCATGACTGCATTTGGGGGCGAAGTTTGGAGGCCTTTTAGTCGCGTGCTTGCATTACACTGCGCGCCTTTGTCCGATGGACTCTGCAGGGGAGGGAGAGGGGGCTAGGGGAGGGAGGGAGAGGGGGCTAGGGGAGGGAGGGAGGGAGGGAGGGAGGGGGGGAGGAAGAGGGGGATAGGGAGGGAGGGAGGGAGAAGGGGATAGAGGGAGGGAGGGAGAGGGGCTAGGGGAGGGAGGGAGGAGGGAGAGGGGGCTAGGGGAGGAGGGGAGGGAGGGAGAAGGGGGCTAGGGGAGGGAGGGAGGGAGGAAGAGGGGGCTAGGGGAGGGAGGGGAGGGAGGGAGAGGGGGAGAGGGGAGGGAGGGAGAGGGGGAGAGGGGAGGGAGGGAGAGGGGGCTAGGGGAGGGAGGGAGGGAGGGAGAGGGGGCTAGGGGAGGGAGGGAGGGAGGGAGGGAGGGAGAGGGGGCTAGGGGAGGGAGGGAGGGAGGGAGAGGGGGGCTAGGGGAGGGAGGGAGGGAGGGAGAGGGGGCTAGGGGAGGGAGGGAGGGAGGAGAGGGGGCTAGGGGAGGGAGGGAGGGAGGGAGAGGGGCTAGGGGAGGGAGGGAGGGAGGGAGAGGGGGCTAGGGGAGGGAGGGAGGGAGGGAGAGGGGGCTAGGGGAGGGAGGGAGGGAGGAGGGAGAGGGGACTAGGGGAGGGAGGGAGGGAGGGAGAGGGGGCTAGGGGAGGGAGGGAGAGGGAAGCTAGGGGAGGGAGGGAGGGAGGGAGAGGGGGCTAGGGGAGGGAGGGAGGGAGGGAGAGGGGGCTAGGATAAATAGAGAGAATGATTACCTAAATAGGTACCACCGGCACTCTCCGTGGAAAGGAACTGGGGACCCAACCACGTACTCACTTCAAGAGCATCACAACATGAAAACTACAATTAAGTATCATGCTGTGACCACGGCGGCTCAGACATGAACCTACCGTTAAAAGAAGAAGTATATATATATATATATATATATATATATATATATATATATAATATATATATATATATATACACACACACACACATATACATATATATGTACACACACACACACACACACACCACACACACACAGTTCGGCAACATGCGCTCCTCCTCCACTACACACTGCCTCGTCAGCTTCCTCGACTTCGTCCACACCCACCTCGACAAGCGCAAATCCTCCGTCACCAGCATCTTCATAGATTTCAAGAAAGTTTTCAACCTGGTGGATCACACTACGGTCATCTCAAAAGCAGCAGCTTCCACGGGCATCAGGGAGTGCCTCATCTCCTGGCTGGCAGACTTTCTCTCCAACAGGCAACAGGCCGTGCGCGTGCAGGGTCAAGTTTCCCCCAGGGGACTAGAATGGGCCCCCTGTGCTTCCTAGTCATGATTAACGAGGCTCTCCTTGATACCGAGCATCGCTGGAAATACGTGGACGACTCGACCATCGCCGCCGCCATTGACAGTTCCTGCCCTGACCACTCCGCCATCCAGCACACCCTCGACAACCTCCTCTCCTGGACCACCGCAAATCACGTCACCATCAATCGCCAGAAGTCGGTCGTGATGCAGTTCGACTTCTCCACCAACCCCGCCCCTTCGCCCATCCTCACGCTGGACAACCATCCGCTCGACGTAGTCCGTTCCACCAAGCTGCTCGGCGTCACCATCGACGATAAGCTCTCCTGACGCACCGCGTCAGAGACATCGTGAGGTCTGCCTCGTACAGGCTTCACATGCTGCGTCGCCTCAAGTCCCTTGGCGTTCCACTCCCGGAGCTTCAGAATATCTACAGGCTATTCATCCTTCTAAACTGACCTACGCCTCCCCCGCCTGGTCCCCCTTCCTCACCGCCACCCAGCTGCTACAACTTGAGAGGGTGCAGAACAGGGCAGCCAAGATCATTCTCGGCCCTGGCTATACCAGCTATGACAGCGCCTTGGCTGTCCTAGGCCTCACCTCCCTAGGCACTCACTAGATAACCTCACTGTAGCAGTTTGGTCTAAAATTGCTGTGCCATCCACGCCACCGTGACCTGCTGCCCCCGACGCGCCGCCGCCTCGCCGGGCCCTACGCGCCGCCAACAAACTGGTGCCCATCAGGGCCCGCACTGACCGCTACCACCGGAGCACAGTACCCACTCTAGTCCGACTCATCAACGAACACTAGTCCATATTTACCAGTCCACTTCCTAGCTCACCAAATATTGTATTTGCTAATCTGTTTATATTGTTGTTATAGATTGTTAGTTTACTCTGTTGTGTGTTGTTTATACTCGCGCGGTCGATGCGTGTGTGTATGGATGCACCCACGCACTCGCATGCGGTGAGTGTGTGTGTGTATATATATATATATATATATATATATATATATATATATATATATATATATATATATATATATATATATATATATATATATATATATATGTGTGTGTGTGTGTGTGTGTGTGTGTGTGTGTGTGTGTGTGTGTGTGTGGTGTGTGTGTGTGTGTGTGTGTGTGCCCACTGTTCTCGTGGCTGACGGCCGCCGTGCACAGGAACTGCGGCGTCACGGTGCGGTACACCTTCAGGAAGTTGCTCCAGTCGATGGGGCGGCCGTCGGCGAGGCTCAGCCACTCGCCCGTCGTCAGGTTGCCGCGGACGCCGATCCAGAACAGGTGTGTCCACATGTCAGAGCAGCGCGTCTTGTCCAGTAGGCCATGTTCTCCTCGGCGCTCCGCGGCAGGATCAGGCCGCCCTTGATGATTCTGCACCACTTGTGGGCGTTGTAAAAGTTCATCTTCTCCGAGAAGAAGATGGAGAAGCCGGGCACGAAGTTCCCGCAGATCTCGTCGAGCGTCACGTTGTACTCGCTCAGGAAGCCCTTCCTCCGTAGCCTGCCGTTCGTCAGGTCCTCAGGAGCGGCCGTTAGAGGGCAAGCTCCACGGGCTGAGGGCCGCGTCGTGTATCCTGTAGTCGGCGATCGCTCCGTCGAGTCTCGAGGACGATGAAGCCGCCGCCTTCACCTGCAGCCTCCGCCCGGCCGCCGGGTGGGTCGAGCTCACGGTCAGCCGCATCTCGGCCGACGGCGGACCCGGGAGGAGGCGGCAGAGCGAATCAAGGCAGAGACAGACCGACGACACGCATTCTAAGACAGACATATGGACTGAAAGAATAAACAACAGAGGCATGGGATTTAAATAACAGGGGCATGGGATTTAAACAACAGAGGCATGGGATTTAAACAACAGAGGCATGGGATTTAAACAACAGAGGCATGGGATTTATGGTTTTGGCATAAGAGTCATCAGCTAGCTAGTGTGCGATTGATTTATTTTTAATCTTAAAACACATTTTGAAAAAAAAAAGTAAAATAGTCTTTACAACCATTGCTATAATCCGAACACCATTATTACAACAAAGTATGACTCTACGATTAACCCACAGGCATCGGTGCAAGCGTTGTTAGTTAGCACCAATACTGTTACTGTATCTGACATTATGATCATTATGTTTTTAACAGTACCAACTATAGAAAATACAAAGAGGGTTTCCGAATATCATGGAAAATGATAAACAGATGAAATAAAAAGACTAAGAATTGACTCTTGGAGACTGAGCTTTACGAAGGATAAACTAAAAATCAAATTGGACAGCTCGTCTATGCAAATGTCTTTTCATTTTTTCTTTTTTCTTTGCCTAATCAGCTAATCTCTGCCATCCTCTTCTTTTCTTACTAACCAAGCCAACAATTAGACTTCCTTTTTGCCATTTATCCATAAATCGTATTACTTTCTTGCTTATCAACCCTATTTCTTTCTTCCTGGCTTGTCAGACCAACCAATCTTCCTCCCTCTTCCTCTTCTCTGCAGAAACCACTCCGTCCTCGTCCTCCTATCTACCTCTTCTCTCCAACCACCTCCCCATCCATCTTCCTCTCTTTCTAACCAACAATCCTCCTCTCTATTCCTCCTCTCCACCTCCCATACACCCTCCTCCATCCTCCTCCTCCTCTCTCCCTCACCAACCATCTTCCTCCATCCTCCTCCTCCTCTCTCCCTCACCAACCATCTTCCTCCATCCTCCTCCCCCTCTCTCCCTCACCAAACCAGTCAAGTCGTTAATGGTAATGGCAAAAAGCTGACATCTTGTCTTATTTTAAACAAAAGTATTCCTCTCTTTTTTAAACTCAGAGAGGCCATTTGCCAGGAAAATACTATTAAACGATAAAGTCTGATATTCATTAATTATCAAATTAAACAATCAGCGCTCAGTCACTCATTAGATCGCACTAAGGCAAGTCCTTCCTCGTCGTTGGATGGCCACCTTGCGCGGTGACGAGGCTCGCGAGGGTCGATGATGCTGTTGGCTGCACCGAGTACGTTCAGCGATGTCGGGGAGGCAACGACTGAGGCTCCAGACGAAGCACCATCCAGACCCCGCCAGCACTGGGCCAGCGCGGTGGGGTGGGGCCCAAACGCCCCAAACATGAAACCAAGAACAAACAAACACACGGCCGTTCCTGTTGGGTCAGCGGAATTAAATCAAGGCCCAACCGCATTGCCTGTGGGTAGGGGCGATGTGCAGAAAATGCGACTAACCCAAACCAAGCAACCTAAAACTAAAGCCAAAGCCACCGAGCTCCACATAATTACGTACAACGTTAGAACTTTGTCCGAGGACTACCACCTTGAATACCTCGAGAACAAAATAAGCAAGATAAAATGGGATGTGATCGGCATAAGCGAAATGCGAAGGCCAGGCGAAAACGCGACCCAACTTCCGAACCAACATATTTTATTCCACAAAGGAAACGACAAGAAACAAGGAGGCGTAGGATTCCTGATTCACAAGAAACTAAAAGGCAACATCACTGAGTTTCACGCGACGTCGGACAGAGTTGCTTCAGTCACAATTAAGATCTCAAAACGGTACGACATTAAAATCATACAGGCCTATGCTCCAACATCACTATCATCACAGGATGCTCTTGACGAATTCTACGACGATTTACGAACCGCACTACACCGCAAGAAAGCACACTTTAACATCATAAAGGGCGACTTTGGAGATGAGGACTGCGTTGGCCCCTTCGGATACGGCACCAGAAAGGAACGTGGCGACGATCTTGTGAATTTCGCGACAACCAACAACTTCAAAATCACAAACACGTTCTACAAAAAGAAACAGAACCGAAGATGGACTTGGCGTAACTACGAGTTTCAAAACAGTTCGAGAAAGATTTCCAAATAGACCTCAAAAATCGTTTTGCCGTTCTGGAAGAGCTTGAAGAAGAAAACAACAACAATGAGGTAAATGTCAACGACTTAAACAACAACATCAAACCAATGATCGCTGCCGGAAAAAAACCCCTGGAAAACCACTTCCAAAAGAACCGACAAGTTCTCAAATGAAACAAAGAATCTCACGGAGAAAAGAAGAAATCTCACAGTACCAACAAATGCAAGAGAAAAAATCGAACGAGCAGAAATCAACAAACTCATCAGAAAAAAAGCAACGAGAAGATCTGAGAAAATTTCGCACGGCGACTGCCCTTGAAGTCATCCGACAAGGGAAAGGTTTCAAAACGGCGAAAAGAAAACTGAACAAAGGTAGGCTCCAACTAACAGGCGTACGTGCAGAAGACGGCACCCTTACAACAGATCGTGAACGGGTTGTGTCCAGAGCACAAGAGTTCTACGAAAAGCTGTACTCACCAACACGCCCAGAGCCTCCACCACCACCACCAACAGAACAAAAACCAGCCCCCGAAGAACCTGAGATACAACAGAGGTTTCACGAATTCCCTGATATCGAAGACTGGGAGGTAAAACTAGCAGTTAAACAATCCCAAAAAGGAAAGGCACCAGGGCCGGACAACATCACCATCGATCTGATCGAAGCGGCCGGAGACGTAGTCTGTGACAAACTCGCTACCTTATTCAATGAGTGCCTCCGACAAAGCACAATTCCAGATGAGTGGAACGAGGCGATCATCGTTCTATTGCACAAGAAAGGAGATCAAACCAACATTTCAAACTACGGGCCAATCAGCTTGCTCAAGCTGTTCACCAAAATCATCACAAACAGAATTACAAGAACGTTAGACGAAAATCAACCACGAGAACAGGCTGGCTTCAGAATAGGTTTTTCAACCATTGACCATCTTCAATCCGTAAATCAGCTGATCGAAAAGTGCAGGATACGCTAGTCATCGGGCTTGTTGACTGCAACAAGGCTTTTGATTCTGTGGAGATCCCAGATCTAATCGACGCATTGGAGAAACAGGGAGTCGACCCAGTCTACATCAACATCCTCAAACACATCCACAAAAACGCCAAATCGTTCATCAGACTCCATAAAGACTCAAAACCCATCCACCTGGGCAGAGGAGTAAGACAAGGTGATACGAGCTCACCCAAGTTATTCACAGCCTGCTTGGAGAAGATCTTCCGCGAGCTGCCCTGGGAAAACAAAGGACTAGAAATCGACGGTGAGCGTTTAAACCACCTACGCTTTGCCGACGACATCATAGTTTTCACAAACACCGTAGCAGAGCTTCAACAGATGCTGGAAGAGTTGAACAGAGAAAGTTTGAAGGTCGGCTTGAGCATGAATCTTAAGAAGACGAAAGTCATGTTAAATGAACAAGTCGAAATCGACGACGAAGACCAACAGATCCAAGTCGACAACAACACAATCGAAGTTGTGGACCATTACATCTATCTTGGCCAACACATTTCATTACAGAACGCGTCCAAAGAACACGAGATCAAAAGGAGAATTACACTCGGATGGCAGGCCTTTGGCAAAGCCAGCGCAATCTTCAAAAACAAAGAATTTCCATTGGTCCTAAAACGACAAGTCTATGATCAATGCATCACACCCACGGTCACCTACGGGTCAGAGACTTCGAATCTCACGAAAAAACAACTCCTCAAGCTTAGATCCATGCAAAGAGCAAACGAGAGAATTATGCTCGGCGTCACATGGCGCGACCACATAAAATCTGCGGGCAGGACTTGTCACCAGAAGAAAAGACAATCGATGGACCACTAAAAAGGTCGCACTCGAAACCGTGGCCGTCAGAAGACCAGATGGCGTGACGATCTCGATACCTTCAGAAAATTTTGGCACCGTGATGCCAGCAATCGTGCAGAATGGAGACAGTTGGGGAAGGCCTACGTCCAACAACGGACCCTCAATGGCTGATGATGATGAAGGCAAGTCCTTAATGGCAATGGCAAAAATACGACGCCTTGCAACTAAGACAAGGTGACGTAACTGACGAACTGCGGCCACCGGGAACTGCAGTCGTGAACTATAAGTGAATTCAAAGACATGCATATATAAAAAAAAATCCAAATCGACGCCAATGGCGCAAAAACAACCTCCTCATGACTTATAATATGGCCAGAACGTCTACCTCTGCCCGTGTCGAGTGGTATGACAATTCAGAAAGACGTAAAACCACTTCATCGCGAAATTATACAAGAGGTACAGGCGCGGGAACCACAAGAGCGAGGGTCTGTAGCTCAGCTCACTACGCCGGATGTAGAGATTGTTAGCGCAACACCAGTTGAGGAAATAGAATGTCTCCTTGGGGCATTCCAAATGCCTCCTCTCCAGCTGCATGCCCAGATCTGTGTAGTTGTACACGAGAGTTTTCATTCCCACCTCAACTAGAACGTATAACACGAAAAAACGCAAAAAGAAAGCTGCAAAAAAACGGTCAACTATCGAATATAATATACCGCCAGCATACTCTACAAAATTCAAAAATAACTATGTGGGCGAAAACAGCTTAGCTGCAGAAATCAACCTATAAAAGTTATGCTTGAAAAACTATCTCAATCTCTTTACGAAAATTACTTTAAGCACGGACGAAAATAAACTCACTGTACAGTTTGTATGACTCCTCAAGGTAAACATTATTATCTTCAAAAATATATAATAAACGGAATACTTAGATACCATGCGTGTGTATGTTTAAGTGTGTGTGTGCGTGTGTGTGTGCGTGCGTGTGTGTGTGTGTGTGTGTGGGTGGGTGTGGGTGTTCTGTGTGTGTGTGTGTGTGTGTGTGTGTGTGTGTGTGTGTGTATCTGTGTGTGTGTGTGTGTGTGTGTGTGTGTGTGTGTGTGTGTGTGTCTGTGTCTGTGACAGAGGTTCAGTCCGGTCAGCGTGCTGTAGGCTGTCTCTCTGTCGCTCGCAGGCGACCCTCTTTTATACAGATTGAACTAGGAAACTCACAGGGGTTGCGATGTACTAGGAAGTATGGAGGAGAGGATGTGATCGTGTACACGGGACGGCGTCGCGAGGCGGAAGGCCTGCGGATGTCGCGTCCGTTGTCATGTCTAGCAAAGGCGTGGTATGTAGAGGCTAGTGTTATTGTATTAAATATATATATTTGGTGTGAGGTGAAATAGGCCATATGTGAACTAGGTATTACATCGCTCGGTCACGCTACCGCGGCGGTCCCCGCCGCAGAGGTATCAGAGAAAGTGAAAAGGCGCATCTAGCTAAACATTACAGCCTAAGCATAAAATATCCTACTCACAAAAAATAAGCAAACAGTACCATGAAATACAACAATCCATACGGATAACAGTAAGTGCATACAGTAACATCAAGAAGGTACACAACTTAGAAGCTTAATAAATCATACGAAATAGCAATAACATCAATGTATAAAATCAGTATATCATATAAAATAACGTGAACATTTATGTGATTCACGAAACAGAAAATGACAACGAGGTCGGCGAGAGCAAGGGGGGAGACGGTGTGTATGAGTAGTGAAAATGATGATATGGGCGTAAAGTGATGAGGCGGGAGTCAAGTCGGCAAAACCGCGGGAGGATGAACGCAGCGCTGACCATGTTACAATTTACGTGATATGTTGACGTCGTCTAATTGTCTCGTGGGATAGTCAGGAATCAGCAGTAATCGTAGAAACTAGAAAAAATAACGTAATACAGAAATACAATCCTCAATCTCGGCAGGAGCTAAAACAAACGACATGGTGTGTGTGTGTGTGTGTGCGCGCGCGTGTGCGCGCGCGTATGTGTGCGCGTGTGTGTGCGCGTGTGTGAGCGCATGTGTTGTGTGAGCCTGTGGAGTGTGCGTGTGTGTGCGTGTGTGCGTGTGCGTGTGTGTGTGTGTGTGTGTGTGTGTGTGTGTGTGTGTGTTGTGTGTGTGCGCGTGTGCGTGTGCGTGTGCATGTGTGGTGTGGTGTGGTGTGCGTGTGTGTGTGTGTGGCGTGTGGTGTGTGTGTGTGTGTGTGTGTGTGTGTGTGTGTGTGTGTGTGTGTGTGTGGTGTGTGTGTGGTGTGTGCTGTGTGTGTGTGTGTGTGTGTGCACGGCTGTGTGTGTTGTGTGTATGTGTGTGTTTGTGGGTATGTGGGGGTGTTGGTGTATGTGTGTGTGTGTGTGAGTGTGTGTGTGGCCGGTGTGTGTGGTGTTGTGTGTGTTGTGTGTGTGTGTGTGTGTGTGGTGTGTGTGTGTTTTGTGTGCGCGTTGTGTGGCGTAATGTGGTGTGTGTGTGGTGTTGTGTTGTATGTGTGGTGTGTGTGTGTATGTGTGTGTGTGTGTGTGTGTGTGTGTTGTGTGTGTGTGTGTATATTTATGTATATATATATATATATATATATATATATATATATATATATATATATATATATATTTTTTTTTTTTTTTTTTTTTTTTTTTTTTTTCTTTCTTCTTTTTTTTCTTTTTTTTACGGTAGGTTCATGTCTGAGCCGCCGTGGTCACAGCATGATACTTAATTGTAGTTTTCATGTTGTGATGCTCTTGGAGTGAGTACGTGGTAGGGTACCCAGTTCCTTTCCACGGAGAGTGCCGGTGGTACCTTTTAGGTAATCATTCTCTCTATTTATCCGGGCTTGGGACCAGCACTTGATTTGGGCTTGCTTGGTCACCCAGTGGCTAGGTAGGCAATCAAGGTGAAGTTCCTTGCCTAAGGGAACAACGCGGCGGTCGGTGACTCGAACCCTCGAATTCAGATTACCGCCGTGACAGTCTTGAGTCCGACGCTCTAACCATTCGGCCACCGCGGCCCCCTATATATATATATATATATATATATATATATATATATATATATATATATATATATATATATATATATATATATATATATATATATGTATATATGTATATATGATGCTGTTGGCTGCACCGAGTACGTTCAGCGATGTCGGGGAGGTAACGACTGAGGCTCCAGACGAAGCACCATCCAGACCCCGCCAACTCGCACTGGGCCAGCGCGGTGGGGTGGGGCCCAGACGCCCCAAACATGAAACCAGATCTCGATGCCAGCGCGGTGGGGTGGGGCCCAAACTCCCCAAACATGGAACCAAGAATGCCTTCAGAAAATTTTGGCACCGTGATGCCAGCAATCGTGCAGAATGGAGACAGTTGGGGAAGGCCTACGTCCAACAACGGACCCTCAATGGCTGATGATGATGATGATATATATATATATATATATATATATATATATATATATATATATATATATATATATATATATATATATATATATATATATAAGTATGTGGGTATCTATATATGTAAACATGTATGTTTGTATCTATATATGTATGAATGTGCTAAATATCAAGGTCATATAGTAAAGTATAGCAAAAATATAGCAAAAAGGTTTAGGAACTATTTAATGATTAGGGTAAAGGAAAAGGAAGGTTCTGAGAGGATGTCCAAGGGTGAGAATAAGTGAGGGAAAGCAAAGGTATGGTGGATTGCTGTAAAGCGGGGACGGGATAGTATGCACGAGGAGCATAAATGTGGATCGGAATGTGACACGGGATCAGGAATGTATGCGGCGAGTGTGTCCAGTGCGAGAGTGGTTTCCCTGCGTCTGTTCTTACGTACTGGCCAAAGGGTAGATAGAAGGTTCTAAGTCATGTTATTTATTTAGTGGTGCGGCTGGATCAGAAAGACTGCCAGCGGGTGAAGAGGAAGGTTTCGAAGTGAGAGGATGGTATATGTGAAAATCTAGGTTGAATTTATGTAGACAAGGTGGCGGAGTGTGCTAGCGTACCTGCCTGTTCATGGCCGAGGATCCCCATGTGGCTGGGTATCAAGCAAAAACTGACAGCTTTGTGTTGTATGTTTAAATGAAATAGGTGGTCATGGTTGAAAAAAATGAGTGAGTAGGAGAGAAGGGGAGGGAGTCTGATTTTGGTGTATCAGGGACACAGAGGTGGGTATTTATGGGTAGAAAAGGGTACATGTCGGAGATGAGGACAGGGTGAATGGGAGGGAAGTGCATCTATCAAAGAAAGACGTGGGTAGGTGAGGAGAGGAGGATTAGAGAGAGAGAGAATTGATGAAAACGTGTATAGCTCCGGAGAGACGAAGGGCAGGGCGTTCCTTTGTATGCCGTGAGATGATAGCTGTCTCAGAATGTGGTATCGCCATGTAGTGTCATAAGCCTTTTCCAGGTCGAAGAAAACGGTCAGTACTGAGTTATGGCGTGCAAAGGCAGATGTTATATAATTTTCTAAATGTGGCAGAGGATCGGCTGTGCTTCGGAATCCAAATTGAGAAGATAGAAGGTTATTGGATTCAAGGCACCACATTAGTCGTAGATTGACCATTCTTTCTAGCAATTTGCACAGGCAGCTAGTTAGACCAATGGGCCGGTAGTCTTGAGGGAGGATGCCGAATTTATTGAGTTTAAGGAAAGGTAGAATAAGAGATTCAAGACAGTAAGGAAAGTTTCCAGTCTTCCAAATATTGTTAGAAATTGTCAGTAGGAAGGATAAGGCGACAGATGAAAGATGTCGTAGTATATGATAATGAATGCTGCCTGGGCCTCCATGTGTATTGCGGCACGACTGTAAGGCAGAAGGGCGCTTGGCAGAGGAGGGGACATTGTAGGGTTCTGTAGAGGAGGAGGGGTGGGAAGGTCTTCCTTGGCTGTTATCTTCTCTTCTTTTAACGGTAGATTCATGTCTGAGCCGCCGTGGTCACAGCATGATATTTAATTGTAGGATTCATGTTGTGATGCTCTTGGAGTGAGTACGTGGTAGGGTATTGGGAAGGAAGGTGAGAGCCGCTACTGACCTGGCTGAAATATGCAAGGTTCAGAAATGAGTGTTAGTGAGGCCTGGGGCAGGATGAGGGGGAAGTTTCCTCGATAGTTTATGGATCCTGCACCGTACAGTAAAAACAGTGTGGAGAAGGTAATTCTGGGGACGCAATTTTGCCAGCTGGTTTTAGTTGAGATTTGATTTGTGCGACGTAGTTGAGCTGATGCTCTTTTAAAATTTATAAAGGCTGGTGTTTGGCTGTGGGTATTTTGCTCGTAGCGACAACTACTCCATGCCGCAGGAGCATTCAGTGTTCAAGCATGGAGGTGTATGGCCAGGAAATTCGAGGAATGGTTGTGAAGGCAGCACTCAGGATCTTCTTCTTTTAACGGTAGGTTCATGTCTGAGCCGCCGTGGTCGCAGCATGATACTTAATTGTAGTTTTCATGTTGTGATGCTCTTGGAGTGAGTACGTGGTAGGGTCCCCAGTTCCTTTCCACGGAGAGTGCCGGTGTTACCTTTTTAGGTAATCATTTTCTCTATTTTATCCGTGCTTGGGACCAGCACTGACTTGGGATGGCTTTGGCCACCCAGTGGAAAATATGTCTGATGTGGAAGAGAAGGAAGATGGAGGAAGAGGGAGAGCAGAGGGAGAGGTAAAAGTAAGCCAGTCTGCTCTTTCGAAGCACCAGTGTGCAGGGTTGGGGAGCATGACATCAGAAGTAGGAGAGAGATTAGGGAAGTAATCACCAGAGGGAACGTGGTCAAGAACTGACCAATGAAAGTCGAGATGAAGGGAAGGAGAGCAAAGAGAAAGGTCAAGACACGAAAAGGTTTGAATGTGTATGTCGAAGTGGGTTGAGCGATCTGAGCTGAGAAGGATAATGCCAGTGTTACAAAGAAACCGTTTTAGGGAACGGTCTCGGGAAGTAGTGGCAGAGTCACCACAGAGCGTGTGGTGGTTGAAGCTGAGAAAGTAAAGTTTCGAAGGAATTACAGTCAAAGGGAAGAGGAGAGTAGTAAACTGAAACAACTGTGATCCAACGGCGAAGAAAGAAAAAAGGAAGGATGGACAGTCACTTTAAATACAGCCAGAACGGGGTCAGAGAAATTGGAGGATGGGTGAGAGAGAGCAACTTTCTCTTGAGTCTTACTTAGGAAGTTTCTACATTTCTTTCTAGGTTATTGGAGGGGATATGGGTGGGGAGGTTTGGGAAACAAAGGATTTTTTATGAGGTGAAGGAAGGGATGTGGGAAGGGATGTGTTGGCGAAGATGGGGTGGAACGTTTGGATCGTCTGGTGCGATAGATATGCCAGGGGATAGGGAGAGACTTAGAGGGAGTTGTGGATATTGGAGTATCAGGATTTAGAAATGAAAGAGGTTTCGACTGGGAGATGGGGGAAGTAGTGGTGGGAAGCTGAAGAGTAGGGGGGGGGGGGGTACAGAGGAAGATTTATAGGCTATTTGGGTAGAGGAGAAAGGAGTGGAGTGAAGGATGGTATTGGAGTAGGGAGTGATTGAAAAACCCTTGTGGGCATGCTTCCTGTCTGGCCTCTCGTAGTGAAGCCAAGTTTGTCACTGAGAACTACTACCTCAGACTCAGACTTGTAGGCAGAGTAGCTCTTATAGAATACTTTATGTGAGCCCCTGCAATTAGCTCATATACAGGATTGTGCAGGGCAGTTTGAATGGTCATGACCAGGTTGGGCATAGAGAGGGCAGCGGGTGTGGAGCGACAGTGCTTTGCAGATTGCCAAAACCCCAGCATTTCTGACACTGATGGATGGAAGTTGATATGGTCAGGGAAAGATTCTCCTCCTATAAAATAGACCTATAAGTCATGTCTATGGAAGGTAATCTTGGCAATATTGATGTGGGGCTTAGGGCGGCCTTTGGGGGGAATAGCGTTGCACTATACTGATACTATGGGGACGCGGTGGCCGAGTGGTTAGAGCGTCGGACTCAAGACTGTCACGACGGCAATCTGAGTTCGAGGGTTCGAGTCACCGGCCGCCGCGTTGTTCCCTTGGGCAAGGAACTTCACCTCGATTGCCTGCCTAGCCAGCCCAAGTCAGTGCCGGGTAAATAGAGATGGTGACTCGATAAAAAAAAAAAAAAAAAAAAAAAAAAAAACACCGGGCGGAAGGCAATGGCAAACCACCGCTCTAAATTGCCAAGAAAAATCATGGAAGCCCATGATCGTCAAGGCCGCGGTGGTCGAATGGTTAGAGCATCGAACTCAAGACTGTCACGACGGCAATCTGAGTTCGAGGGTTCGAGTCACCGAACGGCGCGTTGTTCCCTTGGAACTTCACCTCGATTGCCTACCTAGCCACTGGGTGGCCAAACCAGCCCAAAAGTCAGTGCTGGTCCCAAGCCCGGATAAAATAGAGAGAATGATTACCTAAAAAGGTACCACCGGCACTCTCCGTGGAAAGGAACTGGGGACCCTACCACGTACTCACTCCAAGAACATCACAACATGAAAACTACAATTAAGTATCATGCTGTGA
>NC_051426.1:31159264-31173166 GCF_015228065.2 Penaeus monodon
TTTCCTCCTCTTCTTCCTCTTCTTTCTCTTTCTCTTTCTCATTCTCATTCTCAATCTCATTCCTCATTCCCCCTTCCCCTTCCCCTCCTCCTCCTCCTTCTTCTCCTTCCCCTTCCCCTTCCCATTCTTCCTCTTCCTCCTTCTCTTCTTCGTCCTTTCCCTCTCTCTTTTCCTTACTTTTCTTCTACCCTCCCATTAAACTTCTTCTTTACCCTCTTCTTTTTCCTCTCCTTCTCCCTCTCCCCTCTCTCCTCTCCTCTCCTCTCTTCTCTCTCTTAACAGTTATATCTTCTATATGTAATGAACGTGGATTAGTTATCTCCACAGAGAAAAAGAAATTATATAGTCACAATTGTAAAGATAGAAACAAGATATTTATGTTAAATGGCATGGACACTGAACAGGTTGAAACCTACAATTTCCTGTCCCTCTCCCTCTCCATCTTCCTCTCCCTCTCCATCTTCCTCTCCCTCTCCTTTTTCCTCTCCCTCTCCTTCTTTCTCTCTCTCCCTCTTTCTCTGCCTATTTCTCTCCCTCTCTCTCTCCTCCTTCTCCCTCTCCCTCTCCTTCTTCCTCTCCCTCTCCCTCTTCCTCTCCCTTCTTCTCCAGCCCTTTGATTCTCTCTCTCATCCTCTCCCTCCTCTAAACCTCTCCCTCTCCCTCTTGTCTCCTCTTCCCACTTCCTATCTCTTCTTTCCTCTCCCTCTCCCTCTTGTCTCTCTCTATATCCCCCCCTCTCCCTCTAGACTCTCTCCTCTTACTCTCCCTCCATATCCCTTCCTCTCCCTCTCACTCTCACCCTATCACTCTCTCTGACTCTTTCTTCCTCTGCCTCCTTCTCCCATCCCCATTCCTTCCCTACCCCTACCTCCTCCCCTGCCCCTATCCTTATCCCTGTCCCTATTCTCTGAGTTCTCTCTCTCTCTCTCTCACTTCCTCTCTGTTCCTCTTCTTCTATCGTACTTCCTCTCGTTTTATATATACACATATCAGTAATTTTCCCCAGACCTCCTTTATTTGGCTTGACGGACCATTTTGTACTCCTACTCCCTGAGCATCCACCAACCTTCCTCCTCACTCAGCCTCGTCAGCTCTTTTCCCGACTGCCTGAACTTGTCTGGCTCGAGAATTTCCTTCACCTCGACCTCCGTCTCGAGGGTGACCCTGCGCTGGTTGCTCCCCCTCAGCTCCAAGCCGGAATGCCAGTCAGGACCCAGAGCTCCACCCATGACTGCTGAAACCCTCTGCCCCGCCAAGAAAAACGGAAAATAAGAACATGATTTTTTTTTTTCTTTTAAGTAACTACAGTTATTTAAATAACTAGAGGAACTTTACCAGTATTTATACTATTCAACTATCAGCTTACAAAACACAGGTCTATAGTGCACTGGTGAATAATCAAGTGAATTTTCATTTACCAATGCAATGAAAAAATAAGAGATTTGGAAAATCTATATGATATATCCTATATGTAAAAAAAAAAAACTACAAAACTCATATCTACTGTACATTCCATGCCTTCAACATGTAATTTCAATTCATTACATTAAGTAATTTCCCACACTAGCTAGCAGTACAATGCTCCTCCAGTACAGTAGTAAAAATTCCATCTAAGAGAACATTAGTTCCATTAGCATTTGCCTTATCAACAGTATATTACCTCAACAGTATACTAGCAATTAAGTCATGACACTCTACAAGCACTAGCAGTTTCATCCACTGCTTACTAGCTTATAAGTCCTTCAACTCACTTTAATTCAAAATGGATTTCTGCAAAATACCCACCTCTTTCTCGTCCACGGTGTACTTCCGCCTCTTGGAAGGCCCAGTCGCATCAACCTTCTCCTTAGAGAGCTCAGATCGGAGGAACTCTGCAGCTCCAGGGTCGATGAAGTTGGCCGTCATGTGCTTGTCTTTTATGGCCCAGACAATTTCTATGCCTACAAGGCCAGGAGGGGAGAGGTTAACTAGCACCAACCCGTGAGATTTGGTTGTTGCAGAAGAAAAGGAGATAACAAAGGAAAGTGTTAAAGAAGAAGATGAAGAAGAAGAAGAAGAAGAAGAAGAAGAAGAAGAAGAAGAAGAAGAAGAAGAAGAAGAAGAAGAAGAAGAAGAAGAAGAAGAAGAAGAAGAAAGAAAAAAAGAAAGAAAGAAAGAAAGAAAGATAGATAGAGGAAGAAAGAGAATGAAGGAAAATACAGCAAGTCAAATTATAAAAGAGATATAATGAAGAGACAAGAGAAAGAGATAAACGAAATGTGAAAAAAATATTGAGAAACAGAAGACACAGACAAAGATAGAGGACTGGAGAAAGAGTGAATCATACAGAGCAGGAAGTATTCCCTGTGTTTGAAAGAGGGTAAAAAAATTGAACATAATAACTTATTCTTTGGTACCTATCCAGGGGATAGTCTTCGCTCACTGTCCTCCTACTGGTTTGCCAATAATTCACAGTATATACGTGACTATTTTAGTCCATTGTTTTCCAGTTGCAATTCTTTTTTTGTGATATACACTATTTTGGGTACTCACTCACCTAAGGCTTGGGAATGATGCTTGTCAGTGATGATAATTCTTTGTATTATAATAAAATACCTTTGTTTAGTATATATATACAAAACTGGAAGCTGACAGGAGAGGTATACAGAAAACACTAAGAATTGTAAATTGGTACTTGGTTGGAAAAAAAAAAAAGTAGAAAAACTGATACAGATTTAAAGCTAGCTAAGCAATTGAGAAAACAGAATATAAAATCAACAGGGAAACAGATACAGCCAGAGAGAACAGAAAGTGAAGCAAAAAGAGTCCACGCATAGTCACAGACAAAAGTGAAAGCACATTCCTCATCTACACAATGGTCACATTATTTGGGTGTTCGAGAGGGAATTCAAAGCCCGTGAGACAGGAATTTTGACCGAACAATTAACTGAGAATCACACGAAACAAACAACTCACTCACCTGTAACTTCGTAAACCATCTCTGTCGCAATTCCTCCGTTCCCCACAATAAATATTCTCCGAGCACCCTTCATTCTTGCCTGAAACTGGCATACGGATTCTGTGTCGCGTATCCACACCACATACGGGCTGTCTTCTGCTATGACTTTGGGTACCGCTCCTGTGCATATGCAGAGCTTTTTATATTTGAACTTTTTGCCTGAAGATACATACACACACTGAAAAACCAAGAATCGAAAGAGCTGTTGATTAATATCAATACACTTCCTGTAATTTGTCTTTACCTCTTCTTTCTTTAAAATCATGACTGCTCTATCTTCCTAGTGAGTAAAAGAACAAATAAAATGTACAGAATCAATGCAATAAATATTCTGTGAGTTTAAGCTCTCAGTGACCTTTGATTTCATCATTAAATTCTAATATGAACATAACCAGACTGAAAGCTAGAAAATCCCTTCCTAAGATATGCAGAGGACACTTACGTTTCGCTCAAAATACACACCATGGATACCATCAAATGAATAATTTTGCAGAAGTCTCGGCTTAATCCTCACGAGCTAGAATAAACCAGCCCAAAATATTCAGTACAATCCAATACGGAGTTAAACCCCTTCATCTTTCCTTCCTACCTGCTCCTTTGCGTCGAGCCTTTCCACAGCATCCCGGATAACGGTGACATTGGGGCACTGATTCTCCAAGTATTCGGCGTGCCTCTCCTCCACATCAAAGGCATCTAGTGTTTTCGTCAGCGGCAGGACGTTGGTGACCGCCTTGATGAGCGCGGAGGCGGTGATGACTAACGTTCTCTCCTCTGGATGTAGAATGTACAACTGAAAAGAGAAATTGATATGAGTATTATCTTTAAAAATACGAAACATTATACTATTCCCTATACTTTTTTCACTTTAATTCTTTTCAACAAATCATAAAAAATAAATCACTGTATAATACAAGTCCAAAAGGAACTCCTGACCAATGAAAAAAAAAGAATGTAAAGAATAACATCTGACAAATATTCCTTTGTATTATAATAATCTCGAAAAGAAAATTTAAAAGTTTTAAATTCCTTAGGAGAAAAGGCAATGACCCTCTTAAGCGTGAATTTATGTTAACAAACCACATTCTAATCTGCTGATCATTCTGTCAATACAAAAAAAAAAAAGTCAACGACATTATTGATCTTTTGTTGCTTTTCCTCTGACACATCAATATATGCATTAAAATATCAGGAATCACTTAATCCCAGCATGGACTATTAATATTTGAATACATACAATGAATACATCTTCATAATGTATACATACACATGCAGACAGGATATAAAGTTTAATGTTACTACAAAGAGATTTATAGAAAATATATATAATATAGTGCAATTTCATATTACATAAATCATACCACTGGCAGTGAAAAAATTTACTATGTATGATGATAAGGAAAAGGCCTCAATCAATATTCGTCAAACACAAACATTTACACATGAAATCATAGCCTATATAATTATGGTTGATGTGTTGGTGAACATTCAACAAAGCTGGAGAGCATAAAGATCAAAGTTGTAGCTGAAACGCAGTTAGCTGACATGGAGAACTGGAAGCCATCTGAATACCAGAAACGAGTTACTTGTATCATGATTTGGTGTCAAAATGCCGACATCTTGACTGCTGCTCAACGCTCTGAGAACGCTTTAAGTCAGCAGTTCTCAAATTTTTTGATTTCATTTCCCCCAATGGTAAATGACCATTACCTGTCCTCCCCCATTCCTCCTCAAGTTACGGGAAGTTAAAGGTAAAAAAAAAAATATATTGGAATACCCAATTTTTAACCCAATGCCTCCAGGGACAGCAAGTACATGTCATGCCCACAGTGAGTTTAGTTTATTAATTGTATTTACATATAGATGGCTCCTCAAGTGCTTAGTCACCAATTAGTGAATTGCTAGTCCAATCTATCTCACTTTTTTACCCTTTTCCTTGGTTTGCAAACTTTGGATTATTTTCTATTCCTGCCAATTTTGTTAATAACACTATAACTGGGTTAATGCATTTTATACGTAAGACATAAATTCATTATTCTATATTAGTTTCTTTATATCTGTAGTTTATTTATTCATTAATCTATTATCATTACCTATCAATTTACTCCAAAGAACTATTACTTTTAGAAGGTGCCTCACTGCCCTCTCCCCCAAAACAGCTTCATTATCCCCATGAAAGTAATTACCCCCAGTTTGAGAATCACTGCTACAAAGGGTACATGTCCCTTTATGAAGACCAGGTTGCCCTAAACTGTGATGGTTTTTGGGTGCATCTCCAGTGAGGGTGATGTCATGCCACCCAACATCTTTGAACAGTGGCTTAGGCTTAATTCAGATGATTTTGTGAAGCTCCAGAAGACTGTTGTCAAATCATAGCTGGAGAGGATTCTTGCTGGAAGGCCATATATGTGGCAGCAGTATCAGGCTCTTCGCTATTATCTCCAGAAAGAGTCAAAAGGGGCTGTCAGAGAAGTTCTATGACTTTAACAATCCTAATCTCTGGTCTCCTAATCAAAATGTAACCCTAATTTCAATCACATGGATAATTGTGTGTGGGATGTGGTTGAGAAAGGTCTTCCGAGGGACACAATGTGGACTGCCATGTTGGAAGCTCTGGGCGACTTAAGTAAACTCTTATCTCAGCCATAATCCAGCTGATATTTTTTGTTAATTTCTCTTTGTAATGCTTTTAATAAATAATCTATCTAAATAATGTGTTATCTTTCCCTTTTATGCAAACTATCAAATTTAGCCCAACATCAGAGGGACTTCAAACTTTTAGTAGATTACTTGTTTTACACTTTTATTTAAAAAATATATATTTATATATAAAAGGTCAACAAAAGCTAACACAACTCAGTCACAAAATCTAGCAAGATAAAAACTAGACTACTCTGGTAATTTCTCATGAAATAAGGAACCAGTCCAAGCACAATCTTCCCAAAGTCACAGCGGCCGGCAACAGACAAGGACGCATTGCACCGGGGTAATTACTCTACATTCTACCACCATCAGGTTGTAATTCTGATTGCTGACTTTCCATCTCCAAATCTAAGTGGATGGACAGAACACAGCCAATATGATTACAAGAAATGATATTTTGAAATCCATTGTAAGTGTCTTCTTAAACAGTTAAAAAAAAAGAGGGTATGACTATTACCAAAAAAAAAGGAAAGATTGTTTTGCACACCTCAAATATGAATAGAAAAAAAAAAGTTTCCCCCAAAATAAGAAAAAGAAAAAAAGTTTTGGTCACTATTCACTATAATCTCCGATGTTATAGTCAAAATATAGTTAATGAAGCCACATAAATGGACACATGACAAACAGTCCAATGTCCTCACATATCATTAGCAAAAATGACTTACAGTATAAAAAAAAAGGAAAAAACCTGCTCATGCCAACTAATAATAATCACGATTTACCTCTCGTACAACTTCCCCTAAAACCCTGCGTTATCCTGGTTATCACCAACTCAAACTCTCAAAACTCACGTGTTCTGCACAGGTGACGCCAGCAATGCCTCCTCCTGCCACCACGTAAGTGTAATTTTCCACTTCTTCCATGTCAAAAGTTGCGCAGGAGAAGAGCCATCAAGTGTTTTCACTCGTCCGTCACCCGAGGGACCCTGAGTGTAATTGTTTACGCCGAGGGAGCTAGGGAGAGTTGCGATAAAGGAAAATGAGGACATATTTGTAGACATTTACATATGCATATATGCATGCATAAATGCGTATACACATGCATGCTTTTACAGCACACACACACACACACACACACACACACACACACACACACACACACACACACACACACACACACACACACACACACACATATATATATATATATATATATATATATATATATATATATATATATATATATATATATATATATGCGGTTGAGAGGCTTAAGTTTTGTAATAGGATGATAGGCTGTGGAATAATCATCTGGTCGCCTTGCTTCAGCCAAGAGTTCCGTGGCCTTCGCCTTGGTCTTCTCCAGCCTGGGTCAACCTCTCGAAGATGACACTATAAGTCGGATCATCCTCAGGAAAACGAGCCACATGCCCACAGAGCTGAAGTTGGCGCTCTCGTATCAGACTGGTAATAGGTCTTGAATCAGTCTCACGGAGTATCCTCTGATTGGACACATGGTCCCTCCAGGTATACCCCGTGATTCTGCGAAGACACTCAGTACCAAATGTGTCAAGTCGGGCCTTCAGAGCTCTGTTCAATATCCCGGTCTCGCACCCGTAGAGTAAGACCGGGATCACCAGCGCTCTGAAGAGCCTGATCTTAGTCCTCCTAGTCAAATGCCGACAGCGCCAAATACTCCTATTGAATGAGTCTATAACGCTGTAGGCCAGACCGAGTCGTCGAGTGACTTCCCGGTCAGAACCTTCGTCGCTCTGCACTACACTACCATGAAAAGTGATGCTATCCAAGATCTCAATGTTATCACCACAGACATACACAGACTGTATATTGACATCCAACAAGTTCTCAAATTCCTGCACCTTGGTCAGTTGAACGAGAGTCCCAACGGCTTCGCCTCCTCATGTAGCGCCTCGAGAGCTATTTCCAGGACCTCCAATGTCTCCGCTAGGATCACTGCATCATCGGTAAAGTCAAGGTCTGTGACCATGAAATTACCAATTGATGCCCCACAGGAGATACGGACCACGGCACGTCCAAGTATCCAGTCCATACAAGTATTGAAAAGAGTTGGGGCCAGGACACATCCCTGCCTAATCCCAGCAGAAACCGGGGAAAAGGCAGAGATGCCTCCCCCACACTTGACAGCACTCTCGACAGACAGCAAATCAATAATTCCAGGGAGGATCCCACGGAGACCCAGTAGGCTCCAGAGACTCTCCCGGTACACTGAGTCGAAAGTCTTTTGAGGTCAACATACGCTGCAAGCATACCTTGTTGAAACTCAAGTCGGCGATCCATAAGGACACGAAATGCTAAGACACGGTCCACAGTTGACTTCTTGGATGCTCAGGTCTCTGTGCTCATAAAAGGTGGTCACGCACTCGCACCAAAAGCAGATGAGCGAGGACCTTGCCTGGTAGTTGCCACAGTTCCTTTGGTCCCCTTTCCCTTTCCAGATAGGGATGGCCAAGCCCCTTTTCCAGTCAGGAGGAATGGTACCAGTCTCCCAAACGGCAGACTGCATGCAAGCCACAGATCATGGCTTCCCCACCCGCCTTCAATACCTCCGCAGCAATTCCACAAACACCAGCAGCCTTTCCACTCTTCAGCCTTGAGACCGCTCTTCTCACCTCTTCGGTGGAAGGTGGTGCTTCACTCACTCACACATAATGGCAGGGAGGCTCTTAGTATGCTGCTGTGTCTGCCGAAGGCACTCCAGTCTAGATTGATGCGTCACTTAATTTCCTCTTCGCTAGATGTGATTGTCTGTATGAGTTGCCCTGGTATATATACCTAGGTCTGCTCACTACACCAGGCTATACTCCCGTGAGCATGGGTTTGAGTATCAGAAGTGTATATGTGTGATTATATTTTACACACCGATTTTATTTATGCGCCCGTACGCCCGTTGTTCGAGTTGTTCACCCGCAAATGCCCTAAGCACTACGCATATGTTCTTTTCGTGCACATGCACATTCAAGCATACACCTCTGCATATGCTCCTGTGTATATGATATGCCTACATATTCCTACACTATACACACATGCACAAGCATACCCATGTTTAGACATATGCGCACATCGTTTGCGCCTACATGTGTATACGCACCCACACATATGCGAACACACACATGTGCACATATCCTGTCCACATACTTATGACTATACATACACATACAAATATAGCCATATATATGCTGACGCACACGTGTATGCGCGCATACTTTTATGAGTACACATTAGTGCTCACCCACATATATATGTATATACCTGTACATGCACATATACACATATGCATATATACATGCACGTACATATACACACACACACGCGCGCATACCCACACACATACACACATACGCACATATATATGTACACATATACATGCATATATATATATATATATATATATATATATATATATATATATATATATATATATATATATATATATATATATATATATACACACACACATACATATATACACATATACATGCACATACACATACTCGCATATACATATACATACATACACATGCACACATATGAATATATACACATATACGCACAGATATACATATCTACGTACATATTGCTTCTCTTGCATACACACCACATGGACACGTACACATAAACACTCATACACCTGCGCATTTCCGTGCATACACACTCACACTCGTGCACAGACGTTTGAACAGTGTCTGCCTGAGCGCACTTCCGCACTCCATTATAATGAGCCCATGCATTATAATGAGCATAAATTGTAGGCTTGCAGCAGGGTTGAGGGAAGGAGGCGGGTGGTGTGGGAGAGGAGGATTTAGGACGATGCTGGGATGGGTGAGGATGGGCTTTGGGGTCAGAGGGAGTCAGAAAGGTGGTTTTGTCTCGGCCGGGGTCAGCGTTTGGCACTTGACTAAGGTGCCATCGCTTGGATTACGCTTTGTGAATGCCTTTTTTTTTTTTTTACTGCTGATTCTATCTACTGTGGCACTCTCGATGGGCACGAGGACCTTATGAATTTATTTAGCACGGTAATGGAACCTAGTATTCCTAGTTGGCACTCACTGGCATCCCTATTCGTTTAAAAGGTCCACGTATTCATAGCCCAGTATTGAATTTGATAGACTTGCGAGACGTTTGGGTGAATTATCATTTCTATTTTGGCTGGAATATAAGCTCTATATATTCACGAATCTTCCTCTCTTACGTAGCACTTTCACAGGTCACTTCTCACTCCTAATGTTTATATGTTTATATATATATATATATATATATATATATATATATATATATATATATATATATATATATATATATATATATATATATATATATATATATATATATATATATATATATATATATATATATATATATATATATCATAATGATACTAAGGGAATACAGTTGTTCTTAGATTTATTTATTATATAAAAATCAGGTAAAAATCTTTACAACAAAAATGTACACGTCGAGCAGAAAAAATATACAAAGATTAAATTAAGTTTCTCTTTTTTATGATAACTTAAAATATGACTTTTTCTTCACAAACGCAAAATGAATACAATCAACTCTTCCGGTCAGAGAAAAATGAAAAAAAAGCCTATATTTTTGTTTTGTTTTATATAAGAAACGTGAAAATTGTAAAATAAAGGAAATTTATTTAACTTTATAAAGGTGTTTTAATGTTTTTTTTTATCGGCATCATAATGATGACTCCCTAAAACAAACTAGAAATGCAAATTTGTTTTTTTTTGGGTAAACTACATAAACTGAATTCAATTTCTGATACTTCACGATATAAACCTTAAACCCTGACATCAGCACAAAAGGGAATTTATTCTGAATATGCTATGGAGTATATCAACCTAAGAGACAAATTGGCAAGAAATCAAATAAAAAATGTCAGATATGATTACTTCTAAAAAAAAAAAAAAAAAAAAAAAAAAAAAAAAAAAAAAAAAAAAAAAAATCGACAAAGGATTTTTTTCGTGTTTTTAAGCCGCCATTCTTATCAAGTCGTCTTTTCAGCTTGGTCGGGAATTTCAGCTTTATCGTCATTCCCGCTTTGCACTGGCTGTCCATTCTCTTCGGCGCTGTGCTCCGTGTTCCCCACTTTTCCTTTCCCCTCGTCCTTCCTCTGTTCTTCCTCCTCTTTGTCCTTATTCTTCTTTCTCTTTTTGCTCGAGCTGTTAGGCTCGATTTCGGGCGCTGGGTGACACACCTTCTCGCACTCCAGCAGCAGCCTTCCGTGCTTCCTCTTGACGTGGGTTACGAGGGTTGACTGGGCCTCACTCCTGAAGGCGCAGGAGGAGCAGTGCCTCAGGCGTTCCCCCACATGCTGTCGCTGGTGCATGAGCAGCGCGCTGGGGTTCGGGTACATCTTCCTGCACACGGGGCACCTGAAGGTTTTCTTGGACCTTTGACGAGTCTTCATGCTCTGGATAGAGGAAAATACCCTGTTATGATGGCGAAGATATAGACTGTGAAGAAAGATCCACTGGTGTGTGTGGAAACTGTCACGGGAGAGTATTCATAGGAACTAGAAAATGCACAAAAAGAAAGAAAATGTGTATACATATTTTCTCACTTAGATGGAAAGCCTTTTTTCCCAAATGCTTGGTGAGCCAAGGACAAAACCTCCCGTAAAATACTTACACTTTCTGCCGACGTTGCATTGCTACAATTCTCGCCCTTGGCAAACTGCTCTTTCCCTTCGCCTTCAGCGGTCTCTTCCCTCCCTGGACCTTCTGCTGACTGTGGTGGAGCTGGAGGCTGAGATTCTGACTCCGTGGTATCCCCCGATAAGCCTTCGGAGGAGAATGACTTTCCTTGAGGGGCGATGTTCCCACTGGGGAGGGTGGCGTCCAAAGACTCCTTCGAAACGGAGGCAGTGACACTGTTCTCCGGTAAAGGGTTCTGCTGCACGATCTGCTGTTCTGCTGTGCATGGTGGCCCTTCCACGGACGTCACAGGAGCCTGATAAGAGGAGGAGCCAGTCTGGGCAACCTGGAAGTCAGGGGACCGCCCCTCGTCCAATCCTGGAACGATAGGAGTCAGTACAGGCGCCCCAGCAATGACCTCCGCAACATTGTCTGGAAGCTGAATGACGATTCCCGTGTCCCTGAATTCCAAGGGCTGCTTCCCATCCCAGTGTAAAAGGCTCTTCCCAGGGGAGCTCAGAGGTGCCCCACTGATACCGTTATAGTGGCCTTGGCTCCCACCTGGTGCTTTTGTAACATCTTCAGAGGATAGAGAATGCGAAGAGGGTAAATGGGGCGGCCTCCCTCTGCCACGTCTGCCGCGCGAACCTCGACCAGAAGGGGAGTATGGAGGCCTACCGCGCGGAGACAAAATGTTATTGACAATAACTCTCGGTTGCTGACTCAGTCTTTGATCCCAGTCAGCGTTGCCTCTTCCAGCGCCTGAGGGGGGGGTGCCCGGGCCGCGAGGCGAGCCGAGAGCGTTGAATCCATTCCCGTGAGGCGGGGACGCCATATATCTACGGCCTCTCTTGAACTTCTGGGTCATGAGAACTCTGGCCGGAATGGCACTGGGCATTTGCCGAGGGTTACATATTTGTGGCCTCTTCCTTGGGTTCTGCTGTAGTTGGGGGACACCATGAATATTCGATGCAATAAATCTGGGTGGTGGGTAACGCTGATTCATTGCATATGGCCCCCTGACCCCGCCATGGGACCCCCTGGGCCATGGATAACCCACGCCGCCCCTTGGAGAGTGACCATTAACCTGGGCTCGTGTGGAAGTCTGGAATGCTGGCATGAGATTCCTCTTCGGTGGCACAGGAGGCGGCGGAGGCGACGCCCCGATGATGACGGGGGCGTCTGCCTCGTCAGCCTTGTCTTGTGTCGCGAGAGATGCCTTGTCAGCTTTTGATTCGTCAGCGTCCGAGACTCTGACGTTCCTGAGCTCTTCTTTGACTGGCGTGATGGAGATGTTCTTGCTGGAGAAGAGCCAGGCCGGGACTTGCAGCATGCTCAGAGTGCTCCCGGTTATCTTGGTGCCACACTTTTCCAACTTCTTCATGAGTGTTTGCGATTGTTCCTCTTCCGAGCCCGCGGTTACTTCCCCCTCGGTCCCCGGCGCTCCATCGCCCTCATCCTTCCCTGTGGACGATCTCGCTTCTCCTTCCCAGCGACAAGAGCAGTGGCAGCATTTGCCTCGTCCTTTCGCGCCCGCGCTTTCCTCGTCCTTCTGTTCACTCGCCTGCTCTCGGGCGTTCGTGGCCGCGCAGCTTCGTCCGTCCATCGAGTGGCCGCCGACCTGCCTGGGGCTCATCGTGATTTCGAGAGACGATGGAAACTTAAGACCCGGCGGCATTACGTCCCAACATGCGCCTCCTCCTCCTCCTCCTCCTCCTCGGTCGCCTCCAGTCGCCCCCTCGGTCTCCCGCCCCTCCGAAAAGAACGCGGCGCACGGGGTCGCGCTCGAATTCTTCGCCAGGCTTGTCTCGAGGCTCTTCAACCCGGGCGTCTGAAGGCAGTCGATCTCCAGCCGGCGGGCCGCGCTCAGGAACCGCAGCAGCTTGCTCTCCTTCAGGATGGCAAGGTTCCCGTACATGTAATCCAAAAGGTATGCCATGATGTCTGCCTCCACCTCCTCCACAAACACCACGGGGACCGCCTCTCCTGCCTCGGGCGACAGGGCGCGGGCCAGGAACTTGCTGAAGTGCGTCACGAGGAAGCGGTGGACACGGAACACTTCTCCTCTCGCCACGATATTCACGTCCGCCGTCGAGAACTGGGGAAGGAGGCGGGAAAACGAGTTACTTCTCATGCGTGTTACGGCCGCCCCGTCTTCATTAAGAAGCTCATCTTCCTCGCAAGAAAAGACGGGACGGAGGGAGGGAGGAGGAAGGAGGTAGGGGGAGGAGGGAGGGACGGAGGGAGGAGGTAGGGGGAGGAGGGAGGGAGGGAGGGAGGAAGAAGGAGGTAGGGGGGGGAGAGAGGGAGGGAGGGAGGGAGGGAAGGGGTGAATAATGAATAAATGAATAAATGAATGGATGAGATTTTTTTTTTGATAAATCAATGGAGAGAGAGAGAAGAAGAAGAAGAAGAAGAAGAAGAAGAAGAAGAAGAAGAAGAAGAGAGAGAGAGAGAGAGAAAGAGAGAGAGAGAGACAGAGAGAGAGAGAGAGAGAGAGAGAGAGAGAGAGAAAAAAGAAAAGAGAGACGAAAGAAAGAGGAAGAAGAGAGAGAGAGAGAGTGAGAGAGAGAGAGAG
>NC_051426.1:31178266-31185766 GCF_015228065.2 Penaeus monodon
TCAAACTTTTCACTCGAGCAGTTGACAGCTTGTGGCTTAGTTTGACGCAGGGAAATTCCCTTGTGGTGATCAGTATGTGCTGCAGAAAACCAGGAACTGGTTATTCCGTAGAGTATGATAAATAAAGCAGTTGTTGATGGAAGATCTGTGCACATTAGAGGAAAGAAACAAACCAAAAAAGATAGTAATGATAATAATGATGATAATAATGGCGATAATAATGATAGTGATGATAATAATAATGATAATAATAATGATAATGTTAATAATAATAATGATAATAATAATAATGATAATAATAATAATGATAATAATAATGATAATGTTAATAATAATAATGATAATAATAATAATAATAATGATAATGATAATGATGATGATAATAATAATAATATTAAGAAAAATATACAGGAAAAAAATTGTACTTATGAATATCTATATAAGAACAAATTCAAGCTGACTGTATTGTTTGTTAAAGTAGATCCCCTTAAAAAAAAAAAAAAAAAAAAAAAAAAAAAAAAAAAAAAAAAAAAAAAAATAATGTAGAAAATAATTTTTAAAAGAGAATAAATTATCATCAACCTGTCCTGTGCGTACTTAAACTTAAATACGTATGTGAAAAGGTGCAAGGGACCCAATACATACACATTTAACTCACAGATGCTGAGATGGCAAAAGTACATGCCTTTTTTTTTTTTTGTGTGTGTGTGTGTGTGTGTGTGTGTGTGTGTGTGTGTGTGTGTGTGTGTGTGTGTGTGTGTGTGTGTGTGTGTGTGTGTGTATGTGTGTGTGTGTTTTTTTACATAGATGTCTCAACAAGTGCATACTCACTAAGGAATCATTTACTAGTCTTACCTATCTCTCTTTTTTACCCTTATCCTTGATAGCAGAAAGATTTGGAAAAAAAAAAAAAAAAAAAAAAAATGCTGTTAGTATTGTTAATAACATTATGATAATCGTAACGTCAGTGATAATGACATCAATATTGGTAGCTTTAGAGGAAGACTTTTTACCAAAAAACTCAAGAAAGGGGGAAATCAGGCAAAGTCGTGTGGGCATACTAAACAGCTCCTTGGTGGCTGAGAAACTGGAGCCATTTAAGTGCAAAATTCACACAAATCTAGACTAGACAGTGTCATTACCCAGCAGCAGTGGCATAGACGTTGGGAGTCCTTTATGAAATCCTTTTTAAACTAATGTTGTAAAAGTTGATAGTCTGTGATGATTCATTTTAAATACATTGCAGATGGAAGAGAAGGAAGGAACCACCAGAATGAAGCTAAAGGGGACGAGAGCCACGTATGCCGCATGTGTCTTGTGCGCTGTCTTCACACCGGTGATATTGGCTCCAGTAAATGAATCAAAGCAGCTTGACGCAAGTTTGCCTCTGACCACTTTCGGTAACAGTGCAAATATCGCGTCGTTTGCCTTGGCAAATCTTAGTGCTTTAGGGGCTGCCGACAAACCATCAGAAAATAATATGGACAACCAGCAGCCTCCTGGGAATTCTGCTCCAACGGTAATAGGTCCAAGCTCTGCCGATAACCCTCCTGCAGAAAAACCATCGTCCACTGTGGACGTCAAAAAAGAAGTAGAGAATGTAGTCACAGCTGAGGCCCAAGAAACAGTTGTAGATAAAAGTGTGCCTCCAAGCCCTGAGTCCCAGTCGCCAGACTCAGAAGCTAGTGCCAAAAAGGATAATGCAGACCAAGGGCAAGGCCCACCACCACCACCACCAGCACCTAGAGAGAGTGAAACACAGGTATTGGAAGAGAAAAAGGAGGTGGCGGAAGCAGCAGACCCATCCGGAAGTGCACCCCAGGTGTTAGCCAGCGGAAGTACTGAGGCTCAGGGAGGGGAGGTTAAGAAAGTCAACCCTTCTCCGTTGCCCAGTGAGAGTGCAATGACAGTAGGAGCCAAACCTGAGGAGACTCAAGCTTCTCGAATCTCAGATCCAGAGATCCCTCAGGAGACACAGAATAAAGCCAACGAAACACAAGGTTTGGTTGTTACAGATGAACAGGCACAGGAGCCCCAGCAGAATGCTGACCAGGCAAAGGAGTCTCAACCAAGTGCTGTCCCATCAGAGATTGCCCAAAGTGCACCTGTTGAGCCCCCAAAGTTGCCTGAGCAGAGTGCTGCTGAGACACAGGAACCAAAGCCCGTGAAGGAAGAAACACAAAAACCTGATGTATCTGAAGTCGCAGCACAGGTGCCAAAGGAACCAGAGCAACAGGCAGAAAACACACAGGACTCTGATGCAGTGGTGGAACAACCCAAGGAGCAGGAACAAACCGCCAACGAGACACAAGAACAACCAGAACAGCTGGCAGTGGACGAAGAAGCCAAGGGGACAGACACAGAGGACAATCTTATTGAAGAAAACATCAACAACGACGATGAAAATAGGGAACAGTACGAAAACGACATAGCTGTTGTGGATAAGCCCATAAACGATTACTCGTACACCATGGACAGCTCTCAGCAGAGCTCCATGGCAACCGATATGCAGGCTAATAATCCTTCCTTCAGTGATCAGCTAGGCAAAGGTAAATAAGAGTCATTGGCAGGAGTTTTCTTTTTCTTTCTCTCACTGTTTTTATTTAATAATTTCTTCTCCTCTTCATTTTGACGTTTTCGTACTTTTTCTTTTCTTTTTTTCTTCAGTTTATTTCATCATTTCTAATATACCTTATATATTTACATTTTAATGGCTTTGTTCTCGCTGAACTTCAGTAAGGTTCAGTTAAAGACAAAAGGATGTAGTCTATATAGATAGATAGATAGATAGATAGATAGATAGATAGATAGATAGATAGATAGATAGATAGATAGATAGATAGATAGATAGATAGATAGATAGATAGATAGATTGATTGATTTCTCCACCTCCCTCCCTCCCTCCCTCCCTCTTTCCCTCCCTAACTCCCTCCCTCCTTAACTCCCTCTCTCTCTCTCTCTCTCTCTCTCTCTCTCTCTCTCTCTCTCTCTCTCTCTCTCTCTCTCTCTCTCTCTCTCTCTCTCTCTCTTCTCTCTCTCTCTCTCTCTCTTTCCCTTTCCCACTCAATCTCTCACTCACCCTTTACCTTACAGATAGTGAAGACGGCGGAGAGCTCACCATCAAAAATAGAGAAATATTCACCGATGACGAGGATTCCCACTTCTTTGCGTACTTCCTCACCATCATGGTCTCGGCCATCATCTTCTACCTGGTTTTCCATAACAAGCAACGGGTAAGTTAACTGCCGATGTGTGTGTGGGTGTGCGGGCCTGTCTGCGTCGCGTTCTCTCTTTTTAGTTTATTTTATGTTTTTATCTCTGTTTTTATGTATGTTTATTTATCTAGTCTGCCTTTTTTTGTGATTAAGGTGTTTGTTTTCTTTAAGTTGTGACGTTAGGTAATATTATTTCTCTTTAAGTTGTGACGTTAAGTAATATTATTTAGATTGATTTAATTTTGTTATTGTTATTGTTACTCTGTGTCATGTGCATCAGTATTAGATCCACAAGTGTTGTTAATCTGTTCGGATTATATACGGTAAGCTATCTTCAGGAGACAAAACACATAAAATGTCATTTTCTCGAAGAAATATGCCTCCAAAGCCAAAGACTCTAGTTCCTGGCTAGCATTGGCAAAATCCAATGTTATATATATATATATATATATATATATATATATATATATATATATATATATATATATATATATATATATATATATATATTTTTTTTTTTTTTTTTTTTTTTTTTTTTTGAAGGGGGGGGATTAAACTGTGGTTTGTTGTTATATTTGGTTTGTCAGTCAAGTGTTCTTTTATTTACATTTCCACTATTTTACCTCTATGTATATGAGTCTGCCATGCCAATTATTCATAGGTTTTAAGAAAGATTAGCCGACGTGTAAATAATCTCTCAAGAAGGAAGACAGATAGAAATTAAACACAACATTGCCTTCGTCTGATCTAAAAAGTAAGCTTTTATTATTACTTTCATTAAACAGCTCCCTTTCTTAACCCAGTTGCTTGAGGCTTATGTGCCGTCCACTGTGGGTTTTTTCTTTTCTTTTCTTTTCTTTTTCTGTTTCTTTTTCTTTTTCTCTTTGTTTCTTTTTCTTTTTTTCTTTGTTTCTTATTCTTTTTCTCTTTGTTTCTTTTTCTTTTCCTGTTTCTTTTTCTCTTTCTCTTTGTTTCTTTTTCTTTTCTTTCTTTCTTTTTCCTTTTCTTTTCCTTTTCTGTTTTTCTTTCTTTTTCCTTTTCCTTTCCTTTTCTGTTTTTCTTTCTTTTTCCTTTTCCTTTCCTTTTCTGTTTTTCTTTCTTTTTCCTTTTCCTTTCCTTTTCTGTTTTTCTTTCTTTTTCCTTTTCCTTTCCTTTTCTGTTTTTCTTTCTTTTTCCTTTTCCTTTCCTTTTCTGTTTTTCTTTCTTTTTCCTTTTCCTTTCCTTTTCTGTTTTTCTTTCTTTTTCCTTTTCTTTTCCCCAGAGATAGTTCATGGGCGTCCGAGGAGTCGATGGAGAGGCCCCAAGGACGGCACCCGATTGTCCCGTTCCTGGAATTTCTTGGAAAATGGGTCTTTCTTTCCAAAGCTATTAATATATACTATTTTTATTATTATTATTATTATTGTTATTATTGTTATTGTTATTGTTATTGTTATTGTTATTGTTATTGTTATTGTTATTGTTATTATTATTATTATTATTATTATTATTATTATTATTATTATTATTATTATTATTATTATTACTATTATAGTGATTATAATGTTATTGAAACACAAATAACAATAAACATGATGAAATAATAAAAAAGAAGCTTTCTGAAAATCAAGGCAAAATATTAACAAACGAGATCGGTAGGAATAACGATTGATGTGTCTGAGCTCAAGCACGTGCAGAGCCATCTCTGTGTGAAGACAATTACTAAACTAAAGTTAAAGTGGAGACGGCATCTATTCTTGTCATCTGGGCCGATTGGGTTAAGGCACTTTTTGATTACAAGTCAGAGTGATAGCGTAAAGCATGCAATACCCCACACCTCTTATGAGGGAAAGGGAGGGGGAGGGAGAGGGAGAGTGAGGGAGAGGTAGGTAGGGAGGGAGGGGGGGAGGGAAGGAGAGAGAGGGAGGGAAGGAAGAGGAAGGAGAGAGAGTGAGGGAGGGAAGGAGAGAGAGTGAGGGAGGGAAGGAGAGAGAGTGAGGGAGGGAAGGAGAGAGAGTGAGGGAGGAAAGGAGAGAGAGTGAGGGAGGGAAGGAGAGAGAGTGAGGGAGGGAAGGAGAGGAGTGGGGAGGGAGAGGAGAGGAGGGGAAGGAGAGAGAGTGAGGGAGGGAAGGAGAGGGAGTGAGGGAGGGAAGGAGAGAGAGTGAGGGAGGAAAGGAGAGAGAGTGAAGGGTGAGAAGGAGAGAGGGAGGGGGGAGAGGGAGGGAGAGAAGAGATGGAGGGAGAGGAAGACGGAGAGAGAGAGAGAAGAGATGGAGGGAGAGAGCAAGCGAGTAAACCGGCCCAAAATCAGCCAAACGTCAAATATGTCACTCTAGATCTAAGATTGTTTAGAAAATGTTTGAGAATACAAGTAGAACCGTTTTGAATGGTAGATTAGCAAAGAGACATGACCTAGATCGTTGTAGGTAAGATGTCACCTGTCAAAAACTCTCCCAAACTCCCCTCTGCCCTGGGAGCTTGGCATATAAGAGCAGCCTCTCACTGAGTCAGGACAGTTGCATTTTTCCCTCACAAAGTGCAAACGGTCAGTCCTGCAAGATTATCTATGTATGTATCCATATACATATGTATATCTATATATTTATTCTTATATGTATATCTATATCTATATATCTATTTATATGTACATCTATATATCTATCTGTTTATGTATATCTGTGTCTATCTATCTATATATGTATATGTATATTTATATATCTCTATCCATCTATATCTACTTATCTTTATATATATATATGTATATATATAGATAGATAGATAGATAGATAGATATAGATAGATATTTATTATTATTATTATTTAAAAGTTCCAAGTAACTGGCATTCTATACTCAATAAACTATATAAGGCAAAGAAAATCAAGCAGTAGAAAAAAATATTACTAGATCCAAAAACACTCAAATTTTTGGGGTGTTGGTTCAGCCCTGTGCCAGCCCAGTCCCTCGGCCTCATCACCGACCCTTTCCCCCCAGATCATCGCTCTCATCATCGAAGGCCGCAGCCCTGGGGAGAGACGAGGCCGCAGGTCGTCCTCCAGAGGGAAGTACCACAAGCTGGACAACAACCTGGAGGAGGCGATCACAGCCACGAAAGGCGCAAAGTATGATATCATTTACTAGAACTCGGTAGATGCACTTCCAGTCATTGAGTGTGAGCGTGTTTGAAAGCATTTTCCTTTTTTTCTGATTTTATTTATTTATTTTTTTCTATGTTTTACTAAAACACAGGGTTGAATATGTACACATACATACATACATACATACATACATACATACATACATATATACATCAATACAAACATGTTAAGTATTAAATATATATCTGGATAAAACATCAATCATGGCAGTGTTAACATTTCTTATTTCAAAAAGAACGTCAAGAAGTATTTATATTTCTTGAAGAGGGAGATGATTATACCTCTAAGAAATTTTCATTACATCTCTTACTACAATTCAACAACATATTTGGAGAAGCAGCATTTGTTTAAATTTGCTTTACCACAGTTGCTTAAACGGATAAATTGATGAAAACCCAAAGTACACACACACACATACTACTCCATACTTAATTACACATCCTGACATATTTGTGTTAATGTCTTTGTGTTTGACCTTGTTTGTTGGCTTTGTATAACCTAATTTCTCTCTCATTGTTGTATGTTTATATATATATATTTTTTTCATGCATATGTATACACACATCACATAAAAGAAAGAAATTTATGAATGAGAGGGGTTGGAAAAGCCAGTGGTTTATTTACATTTTTCATTGTGCAGGTTATTAGAGATACTAGAGAGATACCTACAGTTAAAAAATGATCTTACATAATATGTGAATGTGATATTTGCTACATAGAGTTAGACTTAGACCTTAGTATGTTGAATTTGCTTGTCAATACGTAAAACATTCCAGTCAGTATTGTGGTAATTAAGTCCCTACGTAGGACCTATGTAAATTTTTTGTACAGTTGGTAAAAACAGTAAACGATTCAAACAGACAGTGTGATCCCTAATACTAGAAGTCAGACTTCATAACCTAACAACACTTAGCAGTCAAAATAATACAAATGACGTCAAAAGAGAGGCAAATAGGTGGTATTAGAACATGGTGGGGACATGCCACCAGGCCGGTTTTCTCCATTAGGCTTAACAGTTTGCAGTGTCTTGGTGGAGGACCTGCGTGAGGAGACCTTTTCATTTTCCGTTTGTTGTTTTGTTATTGCGAGTGATGCTGGGTCTTCTGCTTAAGTTAGGGAGTACATATTTTGCATTGTTACTGTTTTGTAG
>NC_051426.1:31190766-31193266 GCF_015228065.2 Penaeus monodon
CCCTTATAGAGGCACTTACTAGATGGGTATTTTAGTGTTATAAGTAGTATAGTGTTTTTCTTTTATTTCTGTTCTTGTTACCTGTTAGTCTGTAGCAGCTCTTCCTATTGCTGCCCATCACCTTTTCTCCCTCAGATAACCAAAATGTTAAGTCAATTTTTCACTTCTTCTTTTTCTTTTTCTTCTTTTTCTTCTTCTTTGTCATATTATTATTATTATTTTTATTATTATTATTATTATTGTTATTATTATTATTATTATTCCTGTCTTTTCTTAATTTTACTCCCCACCCCCCCTTCCCCTATGATGTTTTTTGCTCTGTCCGCAGTGCAGCCTTGCTAAGATAGATTTCCCTGCCGCTTGTCTTGTTTACTACTGTGGCTTGCATGAGTGAAGGGAAGCCCAAGTGACTTTCCTGTGGTTTTTGATATATATATATTATATATATGTATTTTTTTTTCTTTTTGTGTATTAGCCATCTTTTGGTTTTGTTATTGGTAGTATTATGTCACTTTTCTGACATTGGGTAGATTTTTTCTAGGTAATAAGAATTTGATATCTGTGTGGATATTTCCATTCTACAGCTCAAGATAGAAAAGGTATTTGTGTGCTGATTGAGAACAGAGACATGGTTGCACTGGAAAATGTTATACGTTTTATATATATATATATATATATATATATATATATATATATATATATATATATATATATATATATATATATATATAATATATATATATATATATAAAATATATATATATATATATATATATATATATATATATATATATATATATATATATATATTATATATATATATCTATATCTATACATATGTATATACATATATAGAATATATGGACAGGTGTATGCATAGATATATATTTTTGTGTGTCACATTTTTATACATTTCTTTTGCTTGTAATTAACATTTTCATATTATCATCATATTTTCTTACTGTTTTCTTTTGGGGGAGACAACAACATGTGATTGATTATCACTGAATAATGTTATTGGTTTAAAAATTAGTCAAGAGGGAAGTTTTTATGGCCATTATGAACTCAGTGAATGATTGCCTCGGAAATTTGTTATGTGAGACGTCTGTGCCATAAGCCTTTTGATGTTGAATGGTCACTGGAATTATGATATTTCGTAGAATTGTTGTAAAAAGCGTCAACATGAAATGACATTGTTATTTGCCCTGATTTTGGTTGTTCGTCGTAAATCTGACAGTTTTTGGATGGGTGAGTTGTTGTTGTGAATGGTTGGCATTTGAGGAAGCAATACAAACTGCTGATTTCTGTTAGACAGTCCATTTTTCTCCTTGTTTCTTTTTTGTTGCATGTTAGTACCCATGGGACAGGACTATATGCATATTATATATGTATTTGCATAGACATATATCTGAACTTTTTTTGTATATAGTTGAATCTTATGTAAATATACAATATGCAGAATTGTACAAGGCAATAGTGATTTAGATAGATATTTTTTTTTCCTTTCATTCTTGCTTTCTTTGTTCTTCTGTCATATTACTTGTTGGATTATCCCTTACTCTTAACTCCATTTCTGTTTCTCATTTTACCTTTACCTTCTCTTACTCCTCAGACGGTTTCTTCGGCGTTTTGGCTTGGTTGAAAGCTTGTTAATTTCTTCTTCAGGCTGTAAAGAGTTTTTGTCTTTCTTTCCTTTTGCTTTTAGGTGATGTTCTTTTTATGTTTTCTTCTTTCTTTCCGTTTTTCACTTTGGTCCTCTCCTTCAGAGTTGCAAGGGTTGTTTCAGCACCAGAATAGGACCAGCATCCCTCTTCGGCTTTTTATTCTTTGACGTGTTCTTTTTCTTCCTCTTCTTCTTCTTCTTCTTTATCTTCCTCCTTTTTCTTCTTCTTCTTCTTCTTCTTCTTCTTCTTCTTCTTCATCTTCACTTCATCTTTTCATTTTCTTTTTCTTCCATCATTTGTTCATTATTCATAATGTTCCTTTTCTTTTATGATCTGTATGCCACGAGTTTGGTGCCACTTTCGATGTACAAGGCGTCAAGTGCTTCACTTATAGAAGCATGCACTAACCTGAGGTGTTGATTGCTTGATGAGAGTGTAGAGTAATTTTGTACCGAGGCAGATGTTTTGCTTGGAAATGACCCATTGTGAGTGTTTGATTTTGTGTGTGTATATATTATCTGCTGAAATACAGAGGGTGTTAGGGATCTGCTTGGAACCGATGGTGTTATGGTGTTATGGGTATAAATAATACAGTCCAAATATTATAGATAAATTGTTGATGTTCAAAAGGAGTATATATATATATATATATATATATATATATATATATATATATATATATATATATATATATATATATATATATATATATATATATATATATATATATGGATATATATATATTATTTTAGGGTAATACTCATGGTTAAGTAAAATTCTGTTTGTAATACCAAGATGTAAAGGTTTTCAAAATTACGATCATGTTGTTGAAAAAC
>NC_051426.1:31198266-31208266 GCF_015228065.2 Penaeus monodon
TGAAAGGTATTTGACTCAATCTATCAACGTAAAAGATAGACCTCATTTACGTCACTCAAGATTAAGAAAATGTTTGTAAAAGAAGAAGAAGAAAAAAAAAACACTTGTCTGTCTTTTTCTGAATTTGATCTTCCATCGAGGTCTCTCTTCCTTCTGTTTCTCTCTCTCTCTCTCTCTCTTTCTCTTTTCCTCCCCCCCCCCTCTCTCTCTCTCTCTCTCTCTCTTCCTTCCCCCCCCCCTCTCTCTCTCTCTCTCTCTCTCTCATATTTGGTTATAATTATTAGACAAGGTAAAGTCATTTTTTTTACAGACCAAAGCCATTCATTTTTAGTGACTCGTATTCTCAAGTATCTGTTAGTGGTCAACAGCCACACATGTCCTTGGTATTTGATTGTAAGGACTGAGCTTCCACTGTTCCTGTGGGGCTTGTGACTCGTCTTCCTGGCAGTCTCCTTGGCTGCAGGTGCGGGACGTGTTGGCGATGGAGGCGGAACATCGTCGCCAAGCCAGCTACGTCTCTCCTGTGTTGAAGGCTGTCGGGGTTCAGTTGATACTTTTGGGTCCTGTCTTCGATGATTTTCTTCGCTCTTTCTTGCATTTTAAGATTCTGAGGCTAGTGATGTTTGGTCTTCCCCACGCGAGGCAGGAGGACTCGAGTGGAGAGCGAATTTGTCTTGTAGAGGAGCTCCTTCCCTTCACCGTCCAGCAGCTGATTCTTCTCAGGGATGAGAGTTTCAGCAAAGCCCTTCTCGCCAAGCTTTCTATGTGACTTTTGAGTCTTTTTTTGTCGAATGAGATGCCGAAGTATTTCAATTTCCTCTTGTGGTCTTATTTTTTCTCATTGAAGTTTTCTTGGACATCACTGTCCGTCCTCTCGACAACCATGGGTTTTATTCGGGGCAAACGAATCATTTCTCCCCCCAAGTCGAGATTTGTGCGAGTCTCTCGTTTAGTTTTTCTATGGCGGCATCCTGTTCCTTGCTGCTCATACCTATAGGAGAGTGTTTCATCATCCGCAAATGCTTTGGCTTCAGGAATGCGGTGGAGCAAGTCACTGAGGAAGATATTCCACAGCAGAGGGCCCAATGTGCTTCCTTGAGGGACACCTACTTTGATATCGTAGTAAGCAGAGTGTTTTCCATTGAGAACTACGCACATCTGTCTGTCGAGTAGATTTTTTTTTTCAAAAGGACAAGGAGTTTACTCCAAAGGTTTTTAACTTACTTAACAAACGTAGTTGCCATACCCTATCAGAGGCTCCCTCTCCGTCCAGGCCAAGAACACAAGTGCACTGTCCGCGGTCAAGTACAGCTGACCTGTCTGCAGACGTCTGTAATAGCAGGTCGGCAGTAAAGCGGTTCTTCCGAAAGCCATATTGACGGGTGGACAGAAGATGGTCTTTGTTGAGGTGGTTTGTTAGGTGGGAAGATATTTTTTCAAATATCTTGCTGATGATTGACAACAAGGAAACTGGCCGATACTTTTTTGGACTGGATTTGTCCCCCTTTTTAAAAACGTGGACAGCATTAGTTTGTTTCCAAAGTGTCGCCCATTTGCAGGAGCTTCAGTATGTGTTAAAGATTGAAGTGAGAGGAGAAGACAGCTCCGTTGCGCGCCTCTGGAGCCGAGGGTTAACACCGTCGGGCCCTGTAGTTTTCCGTGTGACTACATTGCGCAGGAGCTTCTCCACTTCTCTCTCGCTTGTTGCAATCCTCCTTAGTTTCTCCTTACTCAAGATGGGGAGTGTGGGTGGTTTTCGCTCAGGACAAGGAGCTGTCATTTTACTTGAGAAAGTGTCTTGCCAGTGCATCTGTCTTTTCTTCTGAGCTTACTGCTAGTGTCCATCTTTTGTTATTAAGGGTGGGACAGTTTCATCCTTTGTGTTGCCTTGCCGTAATTTTGTTCCAACTTTACTCTCTTTTAATTTCTTTTTTGTAGTTCTCTCCTATTGCGGAATAGGCTTTTTCCGAGCTATGTTCCAGTTGTTGTGCAGCCTGTCTATGGAACTGCTTGTTTCTGTTTGTAGGATTTCTTTTATACCGGACCCATGTTTGGCATTTGATGCCCGAGACTCTTTTGCATTGAGGTTCGAACCATGTCCGAACGAGTAGTTAAAATGGGGTACAAAACGATTCTGTAGCCTCATTAAAACAGAGGTGAAGGAACTAACCATCTGATCTACATTGCCCTGGATTTCATCGTCCCATTTTATACGAGACAGAGCCTCTCTGAATCCTGTCCAGTTTGCATTCTCCCACTGCCACATCGCTCTTGTCGTAGTCTCCTCCCTGCGTGTTCTTAAGCTGATCTTTGTTCAGACAGCTTCGTGGTCAGATGTCCCGACGTAACAAAGCGGGACAGACCTTACCGGATGGAAAGGTAGGTCGGTGATAACTGGACCAAGAGACGATCCAGAGCGATGTGTTGGAAAATCAACGAAGTTCTGTAGGTCATGGACTGCCATCAGTTCGCCGAAAGCAGATTGTGCTGGTTTAGGTCTCCAAATAGTACAAAAAGAGGGCAGTTATAGCTGGTCATAAAGCTGATCAATGTTTTGCATTTAGGAATCTAGAAGTAGTTGTCCCTTGGGATGGCGGTCGCTAGCATCCGCAGAGAAGGATACCGCGCCGTTTCTTGTCCACCCGTCTGAGGAGTATTCATTCAGTGCCGTCTGGTAAGGGAAGATCAATTATTGGCAGCTGCAGCTCTCTCTCTCTCTCTCTAGCTGTCTATCTGTCTCTTTCCCTTCCTTTCTCTCTCTCACTCTTTCTCTTTCTATCTATCTATCTATCTATCTGCCTATCTGTCTCTTTCCCTTCCTTTCTCTCTCTCACTCTTTCTCTTTCTCTCTATCTATCTATCTGTCTATCTGTCTCTTTCCCTTCCTTTCTCTCTCTCACTCTTTCTCTTTCTCTCTGTCTTCTATCTATCTATCTATCTATCTATCTTCTATCTATCTTCTCTCTCTCTCTTCCTCTCCTTCCCCTCTCTCTTTTTCTGTCTCTCCCTCCTTCCCTTCCCTCCCCCCCTCTCTCTTTCTCTCTTCTGTCTCTTTCTCTCCCTCTCCCCCCCCCCTCTCTGTCTCTCCCTCCTTTTCCCCCTCTCTCTTTCTCTCCCTCTCCCCTCCCCCTCTCTGTCTCTCCCTCCTTTTCCCCCTCTCTCTTTCTCTCTTCTGTCTCTTTCTCTCCCTCTCTCCCCCCCCCCTCTCTGTCTCTCCCTCCTTTTCCCCCTCTCTCTTTCTCTCTTCTGCCTCTTTCTCTCCCTCTCTCCCCCCCCCCCCTCGCTCTCCTCTCCCTGCAAAACGCACTTTAAACTTCAATCCTCGAGCCTAAATGTCTTCTGGAAACTCGGACATTGCTTATGTTGTCCAGGGATCCCCACGAGCGTAAAAACTTTTGATAGCATTTCCTAGTTACTTTTTCCCGATTTTTTTTTTTTGAAACGGGTGGGGAGGGGTTAGGAGGACAAAGCAGAGGAGTTTTTTTTTTTTATATATAATTCTTTCTTATTGAGAGTAAGTTGATTTTGCTTGAGAATTCTTTGTGCGTATATTTGATTAATCATTTATTTATCTATTTCTACGCACACACACGCAAACACACACACATACATTCATGTATATATATATATATATATATATATATATATATATATATATATATATATATATATATATATATATATATATACATACATACATGTATATGCATGTATACATGTATATACATATACATGTATATATATATATATATATATATATATATATATATATATATATATATACGTATGTATGTACACACACACATATGCATCATCATCACCATCATCATCACCATCATCATCACCATCATCATCACCATCATCATCATCACCATCATCATCACACCATCATCATCATCACCATCATCATCACCATCATCATCATCATCATCACCATCATCATCATCATCATCATCATCATCACCATCATCATCATCATCACCATCATCATCATCATCATCATCATCACCATCATCATCATCATCACCATCATCATCATCATCATCATCATCACCATCAGCCTGAATCAAGGACGTAGGCCTCTCCCAATCTTTTCCAAGATGGTCTTAATTTCCTCTTCGCTAGATGTGTTTGTCTGTATGAGTTGCCCTAGGTATATACTCGTCCACTACCTCTAACTTGTATCTGTTCAAACTGAACATGAATCAAGTCTTTTTCTTTTTCATCCGAAGTCCGACTTTCAGACTTTCTCTATTCAGATCGTATATTAGTTGCTGCATTGCATTTGCAGATTTAGTGAAGAGAACAATATCATCTGCAAATCTTAGATTGTTTAGGCATTCGTCTCCTATTTTGATACCCTTTCCGTTCCATTCTAGCTTCTTGAATATTTCCTCAAGGCAAGCTGTAAACAGTTTTGGTGAGATGGTATCGCCCTGTCTTACACTCTTTTTAATTGGTATTTTATCGGTTTTCGTGTGGAGTTTGATATTTGCTGTCCCATCTTCGTATATATCTTCCAATATTTTACAGTATACCTCCTCTACTCCCTGTCTTTGGATAACTTATAGTACTGCTGGTGTCTCTACAGAGTCGAATGCCTTTTCATAATCGATGAATGCCAGACATAGAGGTTTCCTATATTCGTTTATTTTTTCCTTTATTTGGGTGAGCGTGTGGATGTGGTCTGTTGTTGAGAATCCACTGCGGAAGCCTGCTTGTTCTCTAGGCTGGTTAGAATCCAGACGGTCAGAGATGCGAGTTGTGATGACTGTTGTGAACAATTTGCAAATAACTGAAAGGAGGCTTATAGGCCGGTATTTTTTTCCCCCTTTTGATGTATCAAAATAATTATCGCATTTTCCCAGGCATTTGGATTTTTTTCCGATGAGAAGGCATTTGTTAAAAAGTTTGGCTAGTTTCACTGTTTCAGTTTCTCCTGCATCTATTATAAGGTGTATTACTAATTCCGTCTTCACCTAGTGTTTTCCCTCTCTCCATGCCTTTAAGCGCTCTTTTTATTTCTTCAGTTGTGATGTTCTCTAGTTACCGCGTTGGCTTCTATCCATGGCTGTTCATTTGAGTTGTATAGATCCCTGTAAAAGTCCTCTACTACTTTTGTAATTTAATTCTTATTATGTGTCATTTCTCCATCTAGTTTCTTTATTGCATACATTTGATTTCTCCCTATTCCGATCTCATTTTAGCTGTTTCCATGCTGGTACCTGAGATCACTGTTTCATTTAATATTTGAGTATTGAATTTCCTCTCTTCTTTTTATTTATAGTCTTTGTTAGTTCAACCAATATTATTTTGTCCCCGTTTGACGATACTTTTCATACTTTTTGCATAATCTCTTTAGTTTCTGCCGAGAACTTGCTGGAGCTTTGCTTGACGTTCTTACCGCCTACTTCAAGTGCAGCTTCCTTTATTGTGTCATTGAACTGTTTGTTGATTTGGTCAGTGTTGAGATCTACATTGAGAGCTACTTTTGGCTACGGTTTTCGTTTGTTCCTTTCCCTTCTGAGGTGTAGTTTGATTTGGCCTCTGACCATTCTATGGTCGCTGCCAACATTTACTTTAGTAATAACTTCCACATCTTTTATTATAACTCACCTATTTGAAAGTATGAAGTCAGTTTCGTTTTTTATGTTAGATGGTGACTACCATGTCCACTTCCGCATTTTTTGAAGAATGTATTCATGATTTTGAGTGATCGAGCCTCCAAAATTGATTAGCATTTGTCCCCTCTTATTCCTAGTACCTATTCTGTGATTCCCCACTGCGGTTTCTCCTGTCTTTTTACCTATTTTGGTTTAAAATCTCCCTTGATTATTGTGAAATGGGTTTTTTATTCTCTCGCTGGCTAAATGAACATCTTCGTAGAAGCCCTCTATTTCTTCATCACTGTGGCTGCAGGTTGGAGCATAGACTTGAACAATCTTTAAGTTGTACCTATTGTTTAGCTTTATTGTTACTGAAGCCACTCTTCCGCTTATACTAGAATTCCACGATATTCTTTTCTAAACGTTTGTGAACTAAGAAGCCCACCCCTAATTCCTGCTTGCTACCCTGGGGTTTACCTGTCCAATAGAACACGTGTCCATCATTTAGTGTCTTCTGTTCTTCGCCTAGTCTTCAAGCTTCACAGAGTCCTACAGCATCCCATTTAATGAAAGAGAGTTCCTCAAGTAAGTCGGATTCAGTTCTCATTGTCCTTTATATGTGCAAAGGTTCAACGTAGAACAGCCTGTTTCAACACCATCTGCTCCGGTGCGATCCTGATCGCGGCCGTAACCAGGGGTTCCTTCGCCTCCGGGGAATGAGGGCCGTTGCTCTGTTTGTGCTGTCATGGTTTTTGATTGAGAGGTAGACGGAGTTACCCCCCACCTACCAGCTCAAGTGTATCTTGGTGGGAGGGCGAGTAGTTTAGCCGGGATGCTACTGATAAGCCCCTCCAGCACGGTTGGCCCTGTCTAGTGTGGGCTTTTGAGCATCAACGCACGGGCCTGCTCGCTACACCATGGTATACTCCCGTGAACATGGGCTTGAGTATCAAAAGTGCATATTTATGTGTGATTATATTTTATACACCAGTTTCATTTATGTGTCTGTACGCCCAGTGCAGACATAGTTGTTCACCCGCAAACGCCTTAAGTACTAGGCATATGTTCATATTCGTGCACATGAACATGCAAGCATACACCTTTACATATGCATACATACTCCTACATTATATACAACTAAACACATGCACATGCATACACATATATAAACATGCGCACACATGTGTATACGCACCCACATATATGCGAACATACACATGTATACATATATTGTACATGTGCTTATGACTATACATACCCACACACACACACACACACACACACACACACACACACACACACACACACACACACACACACACACATATATATATATATATATATATATATATATATATATATTATATATATATATTTATATATATATATATATATATATATATATATATATATATATATATATATATATATATATATATATATAGCCATATATATGCTTATGCTACGTGTTTGCACACATACTTTTATGTGTACACATTAGTGTTCAACCACATTTATATGTATATACCTGTACATGCATATATATGTATACACATATATATACACATACACATACACATACATGTACCCACATACATACACACCTCAGCCTGCCCTACACTGAAGAGATCTACTCTCTCCGTCGCCCTCTTCACCCTCTCAACTGCAGGCTGATCTTTCGCCAGGTGAACACTCTCCGTCGTAACCTGGTCCATACCAGTCCTCCTTCTACCTCGAAGATGGGCACCTATGTTATTTTCTGTGCCTCTTGTGATAAGCAGTACTTTGGCGAGACGGGCGCCAGTACCACTAAGCGTCTGTCTCAACATAAGTACGCTGTATCCAGGGAACACAATAACATCAGTGCCATCAATGGGACACAGGCCATCAGATGGACTGGTCAGCGGCGCGGATTGTCTCTCCTTCCGCTAATGTCCACGCCCGCAGACTGGTGGAATCCTCCTTAATAAAGCTGCTGCCTAATTTCAACTTGAACAGCGGCTTTTCTCCTGCTGATAGTCTCCTTGCTTCCCACATCCTCCGCATACATGCCGGCCACCCGGCGCATAGTCCGCCCGATCCTCCGACCTGATGTGACCTCCCTCTGCTTCCGTTCGTCTGTCCTCTACTGCCTCGTGTTACCGCGTCGCCTCTCCTCTCTCTCTTTTATAACCCCTCCTCTCCCTTCCTCTCCAGCCTCCGGGCTAGTACAGTGGTAACGTGTCGGTCTCTCATCCGAGGGGTCGGCGGTTCGCGCTCCGCCCAGGCGCGAGAAGTTGCAACTGTCGCCTGGAGGTTACTGCTGTGGCTGGGTCGGCATCAGTCGACACAGGCCGGGCTCGCCTCATGGCACAGCCCGGGCGAGGCCAAGCTTCGCATATCGCACTTATCCTTCCTCTCCAGACCTGAAGATGGAATCCAGGTGGATTTCGAAACTGTAGTCTCATTTTCAATAAATCTTGTTTTTGCATTGTGGGTTTTTCTGCCACAGTATCAACACGGAAGAGTGTTTACCATTCATACACACACACACGCGCGCGCGCAAACACACACACACACACACACACACACACACACACACACACACACACCACATATATATATATATATATATATATATATATATATATATATATATATATACATATATATATATATATATATATATATATATATATATATATATATATATATACATATATATATATACATATATATATATACATACAGTGTCTATCACTCGATTGAAGTGCCATCGCTTGAATTATTTGAGTGGCTGATTGTTTTCGTCGCTTTGTGGTAACCATGTCTAAACCCGATTTTGTGATGTACTATACTTACATACTGGCGGTTTGGCAGTTCCTTAGCGAATCTACTCGGGGAAAACTGTAATACCTGTGCGATTTTGGCATTATTACTCGGCGGCCTGTTGGGTATGGGGACAGATGATGCTTATATTTTTTAATGATTTCGTGATCTGGTATTCTTTTTCTAGTGTGGGGGGGGAGGGGGGTGATTACAGAGCTACATTTCGTGGCAAGAGTAGCACTAGGAAATTTAAATTAATGTGACCACATCACACCACATATAAACAAACTAAAATGGCTAAAAGTACATTAGAAATACACCTATGACACATATATTCTAATCTATAAATTCATACAAGGAAATTGCCCAAACTGACTGTTACCTATACAAACAACAGGTAACATAACAGGTGTCCATACAAGGCAAAATAACTCCCTATATATAAAAAGAACGAACACAGAAACCGGGGCAAGAAATATGCAGATCCGAGGACTGGTGATCTGGAACCAACTACCAGAAAATATTAGAAATATCTCCAACCAAAAGACATTTAAAACAAAAGTGAAAGAACATCTACTGAAATATCAATGACATCAGGCGTTCAAACATCAAGCCAGGCACGATGTTTCGGTCTTTTGTAATATTAATGTTCTGTCTAATCTTGTTAAACAAGCATAATATAATATCTATGTATATAACATATTACATAATGTAAACAGCATATATGTAAATGTAATTTTTTTTCTTAGCTTTATCCCATTTTTATATGGGATCGCCATGATAATTTGGTTCCGGCAGATATCTTTTATGGCCGGATGCCCTTCCTGACGCCAACCCTTCTCCACTCACCCGGGCCCGGGACCGGCATTGACTTGGGCTGGCTTGGCCACCCAGTGGATAGGTAGGCAATCGAGGTGAAGTTCCTTGCCCAAGGCAACATCGCGCCGGCCGGTGACTCGAACCCTCGAACTCAGATTGCCCTCGTGACAGTCTTGAGTCCGACGCTCTAACCACTCGGCCACCGCGGCCTCTCATATATGCAAATAGAATACCCATTGTAAATAATGGAATAAAGTGTTTGAATTTGAATTATAATTTTTTCCCGCTGTTTCTATCTACTGTGGCACTCTCGGTGAATATTGGGACCTTATGAACTATATATATATACATATATGTGTGTGTATACAAACACACACACACACACCAAAAATATATATATATATATACACATATATATATATATATATATATATATATATATATATATATATACATATCTATATATATGTACATATATGTATATGTATGTATGTATGTATATATTATATATATATATGCATATATATATATATATATATATATATATATATATATATATATATATATATATATATATATATATATATATATATATCCATCTATTTATTTATCTATCTATATATATATATATATATATATATATATATATATATATATATATATATATATATATATATATATATATATATATATATTATATATATTATATATATATATATATATATCATATATATATGTATATGTATGGGGCCGCGGTGGCCGAATGG
>NC_051426.1:31218266-31230766 GCF_015228065.2 Penaeus monodon
AGATTTGAATTATGAGAATAGAGAAAAATCAGGAAAAATATTCTATGAACACTGAAAAAAGGTATGTAATGTATGCACACTCACACACACACAAACACACACACACACACACACACACACACACACAACACACACACACACACACACACACACACACACACACACACACACACACACACACACACACACACGAAGGAATACATACATACATACATACATATATACGCACGTACGTACACACATAAATACATACATACAGACACACACACATGTATGCATGCGTAAAGAAATGAATATACAGAAATAGTAATGGAAAATAGAAATACAGACGGAAATGTAAAATTACAGACAGAGAGAAATACCAAACCAACAGTTGAAAGAGAGAAAGAGAGAGAAAGAGAGAAAGAAAGAAAGAGAAAGAGAGAAAGAAAGAAAGAAAAAAATGATAGAAAGAAAAGAAAAGAAAGAAAAAAAAATAGATGAATATAAAAACAAACAAACTAACAAACACATAAAAACAAAACAGCGATGAAATGGAACCAGAAAATAAAAGGCGTAAATAAAAAACAACAAACAACAACAACGATAACAACAACAAAATACAAATAAAACTGAACGAACAAAAACAAAAAACAAAAGAAAATCATCATCCGCGCCCCCCTCCCCCCTCTCCACCTCCCTCCCTCCTCCCCTCCCCCTCTCTTCCTCCTCCCTCCCCCTCTCTCCCTCCTCCCTCCCCCTCTCTCCCTCCTCCCTCCCCCCTCTCTCCCTCCTCCTCCCCCCCCCTCTTCCTCTCTCCCTCTCTCCCTCCTCCCCTCCCCCCCCCCCCCTCTCTCCCTCCCCCCTCCTCTCTCCTCCCCCCTCTCCCCTCCCCCCCCCCCCTCTCTCCCTCCCCCCCTCCCCCCCCCTCTCCCCCTCTCCCCCCCCCTCTCTCCCTCCCCCCCCTTCCCCCCCCTCTTCCCTCCCCCCCTTTTCCCCCTCCCTCCCTCCCCCCCCCTCCCCCCCCCCAAAACTGTTAGGGGGTTTTAAATTTAAATTTAAAAAAAAAAATTTATCGGGGGACTCTATGTAATGAAGGTAATTCCCCTAAAAGTGCGGAAAACCCTTTTTTTGGGCGAAATTCCTTTTGTTTTGTCGCTGTGTGCGCTTTTGGGAGGTGAAAGAGAGGGTGTGTGTGTGTGGGGTTTGTGAAGATAGATAGATAAATAGAAAAGGGGTTTAAAATAGATAGATAGATAGATAGAAGTTTAAGGATAGATAGATAGATAAATAGAAGATAAGGTTTAGATAGTTTAAAATAGATAGAAGATAGTTTAAGGGGTGGTAGATAGAAGATAGATAGAAAAAAATTTTTAGAGGGAAAAGGATAGATAGATAGGGGATAGATAGAAAAGGGATATATTTATATATATATATATTTTATATATATATATATTAAATTAAAATATATATTATATATATTTATATATATATAATATTTATTATAATATATATAAAATTATATATATATATATATATAATATATATATATATATATAATAATATATAATTCCCATGCAATACTATCAAAGAAAAATCCAAAATTTGAAAAAAAACTAGATTTATTGAAAAGTGACAACAGTTGGGAAATGGAAAAAAAAGGGGGATTTTAAAAACTGTTGTGCATTTTAAATAAATCTAGTTTTTGTATTTTTATTTTTTTTTCCAATTATTATAAAATTATATATAAAATTATATATATATATATATTATGTAATGATAGATGGGATAGATAGATAGATGGGAAAGGGATAGTTTGGGTAGTAGAATAGATGGATAGAGATAGATAGATAGATAAGGATAGATAGATAGATAGATAAGGATAGATAAATAGATAGATAGATGGATAGGAAAATAGATAGAGATAGATAGATGGATAGATAGAGAAAGATTGATAAAGAGAGAGAGAGAGAGAAGAGGAGAAAACAAAGGGAGGGGAGAGAGGGGAGAGGGAGAGAGAGAGAGAGAGAGAGACAGACAGAGACAGAAAGAGCAAAAGAAAAAGAAAGAGAAAGAGAAAGAAAAAGAAAAAGAGAAAGCAAGAGAGAAAAGAGAGAGAGAGGATAAGAGCGTATGAAATTTAAAAGTTTCCACTATGCTTCACCTAATCTATTTTCTTCCTATGATTCCATAAGTTTTAAAAATTTCCTTTTGCAACTGAAAAAATATATATATACACATATATTTCCTTTGGTTTTTTTTTTCATATTTTTTTTTTTTTCAATTAAACACGAACGTTTTCCCTTTTTATTTTTATTTTTATTTTTTTTTTTTTTCTTATTTTTTTATATTCAATAGAAAGTTTTACATATTTGATATTATATTTCATTTCTATATTTCATTTTACAATTAAAACAAGAATCTTTGCATATTCATATATTATTTTATTTTATTTTTTCTAACATTTCCTTTCGTATTTCGAAAATGAAAGAAAAAATAGATTTCATTATTAAAAATTTGCATCGGCATATCCTCATCAACATTTCAGATCAGTGTTGCAAGCAATGCTATCAAGTTCAAAGACTTTCTGTTCTTTTTTCTGTTCTTTTTTCTGTTCTTTTGTGCTTTTTTCCTGTTCTTTTGTTTTTTTCATTTTTTTTTTTTTTTCTGTTTTTTTTTTTTTTTCTGTTTTTTTTTTTTGGGTTCTTTTCTGTTCTTTTTCTTCTTTTTTTTTCAATTTTATCAAGTGACCATGACTTTCTGTTCGTGTTCGTGGATAATCTTCCATCGTGATCTTGGAGAGTTGGAAGCTGTTTTGGCGCGGTTTTCGATCCTTTATTGTCGAGCGGTAAGGAGATTCCAGCGTCATTTTTTAGATCCTCTTTTGTCGTTGAGATGTCAGCTTATTCCTCCCTTTATTGTTGTTGTTGTGTTTATTTTTATTTGACGTGTTGGGTCACTTACGGATAAAGCGGTGTTTAATTACATTTAATTATGTGTGTTTTTGAGGCTATGTGTGTGTGTCTACACACACACACACACACACACACACACACACACACACACACACCACACACATATATATATAGATTATATATAATGATAATGATAGATATATATATAATATATATAGATATATATGTAAATGTAATATATATGAGACTTATAATTATATATTATATATATATATAAATATATAAAATATATAATATAATATATATATATAAATAGATATGTATAGATAGTATATATATATAGATATTATATATATATGATTATATATATATAATATATATATTATAATTATAATATATATATATATATATATATAGATATAATATATATATATATATATATATATATATATATATATATATTATATTATATATATATATATATATATATATATATATATATACACACATTAACGTTGGGTGAGCCTTGCGTTCTCTCACTTCTTAATAATCTAATTTCTTTCCACATCAGCCGCAGTCGAAATGCATCTTTGATAAAGTTTCAAATCAAAGTCGCAAAGAACGTGCCAAAAAGTGCAATCACATGTAATTAGAAGTCTGTTATTATAATCGGCCAATCCTGCTTTCTGAACCTGACTCAGAACAAGATGTAAACAAAAAATACAAACCAACTTAGAACAAAATGTAAACAAAAAATACCAACCAACTTGGAGGCGAAAGGGTGTGGCTTCTGGTAAACGACTGAATACGATCTATTTAGATGGGGAGACAGATAAATGGATAGGCAGATAGGGAGATAAATAGACGGGTTAGAAAAATAGATAGATGAAAGATAGATAGAGGGGTTAGAAAAATAGAGAGATGAAAGATAGATAGAGAGGTAGAAAAATAGGCTGAGAGGACAGAAAAGGTAGGGGAGGTTAATAGGGAAAGAGGGAGGCTAGGTGAGCCATATAAATAATATATTTATATATAAAATATATTTTAATATAATATATATTTTAATATAATATAAAATGTAATATATATATATATATATATATTTATATATATATTTTATATATAGGGGAGAGAGAGAGGAGGAGATGAGAAAAGAGAAAAGGGGAAGAGATGAGAGGAAAGAGAGAAAAGAGAGAGAAAAGGAGAGGAGAGGGGAGAGGGGAGAGAGAAAAAGGGGAAGGAAAAGGGGAGAGAAAAAAGAGAAGAGGAGACGAGAGAGAGAGAGAGAGGGGAAAAGCGTATTGAGATAGAAAAAAAAAAAAAAAAAAAAATACACGACAAATTACAAAAAAAGAAAGAAAGAAAGAAAGAAAAATCCGACCCCCCCCAAAAAAAAAAAAAAAAAAAAAATAAAGGGATTAAAAACAAAAACAAAAAAAATAAAACAGATTAAATTTTAACCCAGTCGTGACCCAAAATAGATGAAAAGAGGGAATCTGGAAAAGGGGGAAAAAGTGTTTGGGGAAAAAAAGAGGTTTGGGAAATTTTCGTATTATGCAAAAGAGAGAGAGGGGGGGGGGGCGGAGGGAGAGAGAAAACGAGAGAGAGAGGGGAAAAGGAGAAAAAGGGAGAGAGAAGAAAAAAAAAATGAGAGAAAAGAAAAGAGAGAGAGGGGAAAAGGGGGAAAAGAGGGGGAAAAAAGGGGGGAAAAGAGGAAAAGAGAGAGGGGAAAAGGGGGAAAATGAAAAGAAAAGGAAAAGGAAGGAGAGAGAGCAAAGAGAGAGAGAGAAAAGAGAGGAGGGAGAGAGAGGCGAGAGAGGAGGAGGAGAGAGGGGAGAGGGGGCGGACCCAAAAGGGGGAAGAGGGGTAGAGAGAAAAGAGAGAGGGGAAGGGGGAGAGAGAGAGACAGGGGAGACAGAGAGAAAGAGGAGAGGGGAAGAGGGAGAAGAGGGGAAAAGGCTGAGGGGAAAAGGAGGAGGAGAGGGGAGGAGCGAGAGGAGGGGAGAAAAGAGAGGGGAAGAGCGAAGAGAGAGAGGGGGGGCGAGGGAGAGGGGGCGGGGAAGAGAGGGGAAGACGAGGAGAGAGAGAGAAAGAGAAAAAAAGAGAGGGGGCGAGAGAGAGAGAGAGAGCAAAGGGGGAGAAAAGCGAGCGATGAGAAAAGAGAGCAAAAACGAAAAGAGGAGAGCGAGCGAGGGGAGAGAGGGGCAAAGGCCGAGAGAGGGGAAAAGCGAGCGAAAAGAGGCGGGGCGAGAAAAGAGAGGCGAGCGAGAGAGAGAAAAAGCGAGCGGAAGAGGGGAGCGAGCAAAGAGAGAGAGAGCGAGCGGAGAGAGAGCAAAGGGAGAGAGGAGCAAAGCGAGCAAAGGAGAGAGAGGGGAGAGAGCGAGAGAGATAGAGGCGAGAGAAGAGAGAGAGGAGAGAGGGGAGAGAGAGAGAGAAAGAGCGAGGAGACGAGAGAAAAAGCGAGAGAGAGAGAAAATGAGACGGAGAGAGGAGAAAAGAGACGGAAAAAGAGGAGAAAAAGAGGAGAGAGGAGAGAGAGAGCAGGGGAAGAGAGAAAAGGGGAGGGGAGAGGAGGAGAGGAGAGGGGAGAGGAGGCCGAGAGAGAGAGAGAGCGAGAGACGAGAAAGAGAAGGGAGAGAGCAAAGGGGAGAGAAGAAAAGCGAGGGGAGGAGAGGGAGAGGGGCGAGCGAGAGGGGAGAGAGAGAGCAAAGGGGGAAAGAAAAAGAAAAGAGAGAGAGAGAGAGCAAAAGAGAACGGGGAGAGAGAGAGAGAAAGAGAGGAGAGGGAGAGGAAAAGGAGCGAGCGATGGGGGGAGAGAGAGAGCGAGGAGAGAGGAGAGAAAATTGGAGAGGAAAAGGAGAGAGAGAGAGAGAAAGAAGGGGAGAGGGGAGAGAGGAGACAGAGAGAAAGAGCGAAAAGAAGAGAGGAGGGGGGGGGGGGGGGAGAGAGGAGGAGCGGGGCCGAGCGAGGGGAAGAGAAAAGAGAGCGAGCGAGAGAGAGCGAGCGAGGAAAAGGAGAGCGAGAAAGAGGGGAGGGGAAAAGCAAAGAGAGAGAGAGCGGGGCGAGCGAGAAGAGAGAGAGAGAGGGTGAGAAGAGAAGAGAGAGAGAGAGAGAGAGAAAAAAGATGAGAAGAGAGAGAGAGAGCGAGAGAGGAGGGAGGAGAGAGGAGAGCAAAACGAGAGAGAGAGAGCAAGGGGAAGAGAGAGGGGCGAGGGGCGAGCAAAGGAAGAGAGAGAGGGAGAGAGAGAGCGAGCGAGAGAGAGAGAGCGAGCGAGAAAAAAAAGGGGCGAGCGAGAGAGGGGAAAAGCGAGCGGGGAAAAGGAGAGAAGCGGGGCCCCGGGGAGAAAAGAGAGCGAGCGAGGGAGAGAGCGAGCGAAAAGGAGAGAGCGAGCGAGAGGAGAGCGAGCGAGGGGCGAGAGAGGGGAGAGACCCGAGAAAACCCGAGAGCGAGAGGAGAGAAAAAGGAAGAGCGGAGAGCAAAGAGAGCGAGAGAGAGAGAGAAGGGGAGAGGGGGAGGCGAGAGGAGAGAGAGAGAAAGAGAGGAGAGAAGGAAAAGGGGAGAGGAGAGAGAGGAGAGAGAGAGGAGATGAGAGGGGGGGAGAGAGAGAGAAAAAAGCGGAGAGAGAGAGAGAGAGAGCGAGAGAGAGAAAAGAGAGGAAAGAGAGAGAGAGGAGAGAGCGAGAGAGAGAGAGGAGAGAGCGAGAGAGGAGAGGAGGGAGCGAGAGAGGGAGAGAGGAGAACCCGAAGAAAAGCGGGGGAGAAGCGAGGAAAAGGAGAGGAGGGGAGAGAGGAGAGAGAGAGAGAGAAGGAGAGGAGAGAGAGAGAGGGGGAAAGAAAAAGGGAAAAAGAGGGGGGAGGGAAAAAGAGATGAGAGGGGAAGAGAGCGGAGAGAGGGGAGAGGCGAGGGGAGCGACGAAGGGAACGGGAGAGAGAGAGAGAGAGAGAGAGAGAGAGGAGAGGAGAGAGGAGGGGGAAGAGAGAGAGAGAGGGAAACAAAGAGAGAGAGAAAGAGAGAGGGGAGAGAGAGAGAGAGGGAAAAGAGAGGGAGAGGGGAGAGGGGGAGAGCTTGGGGGGAGAAAAAGAGAGAGAGAAAGAAAAAACGAGAGAGAAGAGAGCGAGAGATAGGGGAACGAGAGAACGGGGAGAGAGAGAGAGTGAGCGAGAGAGAGAGCGAGCGAGAGAGGGGAAGCGAGGGGAAGGAGCGACCCGAAAAGAGAGGAGACGAGGAGAGGAGAGAGAGAGAGAGAGAGAGAGAGAGATGCAAATAAAGAGAGAGAGAAAAAGGAGATTGAGAGAGAGAGAGAGATAAAGGAGGGAAAAGAGAGAGGGGAGAGAGAGGGAGGGAGACGAGAGAGAAAGAGAGAGAGGAGGATAGAGAGAGGGGAGAGAAGAGAGGAGAGAAAAAGAGAGCGGGGCGAGGGGGCGAGAAAAGCGAGCGGCCGGAGAGCGAGAGAAAAAGAGATGAGAGAGAGAGAGGAGAGAGAGAGAGAAAGAGGAGAGGAGAGAGAGAAAAGGGGAGAGCGAGAGAGAGGGGAAAGAGGAGAGGAGCGAGCGAGAGAGCGAGAGAGCGGGGGAGAAACAGAGAGAGGAGGGAGAGAGGAGGAGAGAGGGGAGAGAGAGAGAAAAGGAGAGCTAAAAAGAGGGGAGGAGAGACGGGGAGAGAGAGAGAGAGAGGAGAAAAGGAGGGGAAAAGGGGGAGATGGGGGGGGGGGGGGGGGGGGGGGGGGAAAAGAGAGGAGCGAAAAGGAGGCGAGAGAGAAAAGGAGGGGGAAAAGGAAAGAGAGAGAGAGAGGAGGAGAGAGGAGAGGACCCCCGAGAGGGGGCGCAGGAGAGCGAGAGGGGGCGAGGAAAACAAAAGAGCAGAGAGAGAGGGGAGAGAGCGAGAGAGCAAATTGAGAGCGAGAGGGGAGGAGAGAGAGAGAGGAAAAGAGAGGAGAGAAAAGAGAGAAAAGAGAGAGGAGGAGAGAGAGAGAGCGAAGAGAGAGAGGAGAGGAGAAAAAGGGGGGAGAAAAGGGATGAGAGAGAGGAAAAAAGAGAGAAAAGGAGAGGAGAGAGCGAGAGAGCGAGCGGGGAGAGCGACCCCGAGGGGGAGAGAGAGAGACCCGAGAAGAGAGAGGGGAAAAAAGGGGAGAGGAGAGAGAGAAGAGGAAGGGAAAGAGAGAGGGAGAAAAGAGAGAAAGAGAAGGGGGAGAGACGAGAGAAAAGGAGACAAAAAGGATAAAGGGGGAGAGGGGAGAGAGAAAAGGAGAGAGAGAGAAGAGAGGGAGAGAGAGAGGAAGAGAGAGAGGGGCGAGAGAGGGGAAAAGAGGGGAGAGGAGAGAGCGAGCGAGAGAGCGAGCGAGAGAGCGAGCGAGGAAAAACGAGAGAATGAGAAAGAAGGGGAGAGAGAGAGAGAGATGGGTTTTAGAGAGAGAGAGAGAGAGAAAAGGAGAGAGGAGACGGGGGCGAGAGAGAGAGAAAAGAGAGAAAAGAGAGAGCGAAAAGGAGAGGGGAGAGACCCGAGGGAGAGAGCGAGAGAGAGAGCGAGAGAGAGCGAGAGAGAGCGAGGGGGAAGCGAAGAGAGAGGGGAGGGGGGAAGGGGGAGAGCGGGGGAGAGAGAGAGAGGAAAAGAGAGAGGGGAAGGAGGAGAGAGAGAGAGAGGGGAAGAGAGAGAGGAGAGAGAGATTGAGAGAGGAGAGCGAGGGGAAGAGAGGAGGGGAGAGAGAGAGAGACGAAGAGGAGAGGAGAAGAGGGGGAGAGAGAGAGGCAGAGAGAAAAAGAGAGAAAAGAAAAGAGAGAGAGATGAGAAAAGAGAGAGGGAGAAAAGGAGAGAGAGGGGAGAGAGATGAGGAGCGAGAGAAGAGAGAAAAAATTTATAAAGAATGAAATTCCCTAAAATCATAGATTAAAAAAAGGATTCGAAAACTTCGCTTATTTTTAAAATATTTTTTTCCTTTGTGTTATTTTATTTTTTTTTTTTTTTATTTTTATTTTTTTTTTTATGAATATGTTTAAGGGTGTTTAGATCTTTAAAATGAAAGTGATGGGAATGATAAAACAAAGGGGCGGGAGAGTAACAAAAATTTTTATGATGAGGGTTGATGATAACAAAAAAACAATAAAAATAATGATAGTGATGAGGGGGTTTGTATGAGGGGGGGGTTTTGTCATAATAATAATATTTGGGTTAATAAAAATTTATTAAAATTTAATTAAAAATGATGATGATGGTGATGATAAAAGAAAAAAAATGATGGATGAGATGATATTATACTACTAATAATAAAACAAAAAAATAGTAATAAAATAATAATAATAATAAAAATAATAAAATAATAAGAAAATAACAATAATGATAATGATGTTTGATGATACTACAACAAAAATTTTAAATAAAAACAAAAACAATATAGTAGTAAAAAATGTTTAAATAATAATAATAATAAAAAATAAAAAAAAATAAAAATTTAATAATAAAAAAAAAAAGGAGGTAAATAAATAATAATAATAAAAATAGTAATAACGTATAATACTAATAATAATAATAAAAATTTAATAAAAATGATAAAATAATAATAAAAACAATAAAAATTTTAACAACAAAAATAATAAAAAATAAAATAAAAAATAATAAAAATTTAAATAAATAATAAAAAACCAATAAAAATAATAAAAAATAATAAAAAATAAAATAATGATAAAATAATAATGTAATCATAGTAATAATGATAATTATAATAATAGTAATAATAATAAGGACAATAATAACATAAGTTAAGATAATGGGAAATAATAATCAAACAGTGAAAAACAACAATAATGTAAAAAATAGCAATAAACAATGATGAAAATTTAATTTTAAAAATGAAACCAAAAATTTATTTTAAAAGATAGTAACAAATAAGGGTTTAATATAAACAATAGTAATGATTTTTTTTTAAACAAACGTAAAGCTGGGGTTAGTTACGTACATAGGGGTTTATGAATATATATAAATAAATATTTTATATATATATATAATAAAAATTATAAAATTTTATAAAAATTATATATAATATTTTATATATTTTATATATAATATATATAAATATGTATTATTTAAAAAATATATTTTAATATATAATATATATATAAAATATATATATATAAAATTAATATATATTTATATATATTTTATTATCCATATATTTTTTTTTTTCCCAAGTCCCTACCCCAAAAGGACTTTGGGGGACATGGTTTTCCATGTTTTTCTTGGCAGTTTGAGCGGTGGTTTGCCGTTCCCTTTCCGCCCGGTGTTTTTTCGATTTAAACCAAATCTATTTTTCCCGGGTTTCGGGGGCCCGGCACGGGCCCTTGGGGGCTGGCTTGGCCACCCACGGTAGGCAGGCAATCGAGGTAAAATTTCCCCTTCCCCAAGGGAAAAAAACCCGCCCCGGCCCCGGTGCCAAACCCCTAAAACCTCAGATTCCCCTTTGATTTCGGGCCTAACCACTCGGCCACGCGCCTATATTGCATAAAATATTATGATATATTTTAAAACGTAATAGGTTACACACCCCCCAAAACATACACCCCACCACACACAACACCACACACACACACACCCCACACAAACACATATATAAAAGGGATATATCTATATATAAAATTTATATTATAATATATATATTATATAAAAGAGATTTTATAAATTTATAGTATTATATACAACATTATATAAAAAATATATATATATATTAAAATATATAAAATATAAATATAATATATAATTAAAATTTTAAGTCCCTATCATAAAATATATAAAATATATTTTATAATATATATTTTATTTTTTATATATATATATTATATATTATACATACTATATAAATATATTATATAATATATATACATATATATAATTTTAATAAATATTATATTATTATATAAATATCCCACCATTTTTTTTTTTTTTTTTTTTTTCCGGTGGGGTTCAGGGTTCTGAGCCGCCGTGGTAAACAGCATGTTATTAATTGTATTTTTCATTTTTGGATGCTCTTGGAGTGGTATTTGGTAGGTCCCAGTTTTTCCACGGAGAGTCCCCGGTTTTAAACCTTTTTAGGAAATTTTATTTTTCATTTTCGTCGGTTTTCTTCCCTTAAAAGTTATCGTCGCCCTTTTAATATACCCCCAATTCATATATATGTGTGTGTGTTGGGGGTGGGTGTGTGTGTTGGTGTGTGTGTGTGGTGTGTGTGGGGTGTTCTTTGGATATATATATATATAAAAAATTTTGATAGATAAAATATAGAATATTATATAATAAATAATATATGAAATATAAATATAAGAATAAATAATAGAGAAATAGATAAATTTTTAAAGATAGAGATACAAAATTTAATATATATAAAAGGTGAGATATATATTTATATGTTAATATTAAGTTATAATATATATTTGATAATAAGATTAGAAATTTTATAAATATATATATATATATATATATATATTAAATATATAAAATATTATAAAATAATATAAAAATACTATAAAATATAATAAAATAAAACATAATATACAACATTATATAAACCCCACACATATTTTAAATATATTAATAAAAATATATAATTAATAAATATATTAAATTATATATATATATATAATAATATATAAAAAGGAAAATTTTTTACATTTTTAAATTTATATATAAATATAATATTATTTTAAATAATAATATATAAAATATTATATATAATATTTTAATATATATAATATATTTTAATATATTTTATGTATACACACCCCACAACACAACACCACACACAACACACACACACACAATATTTATATATATCTGTATATATATATATATATATTTTATATATATTTTAATATATATATTATTTTAATATATTACATTTTTGAAAGTTTTAAAAGATAACATTTAAATTGATAAAAATTTAAAAAAACACCCGAGTTTGAAGCGTGAGATTTTTTTAATTTGTGAATTTTTTCCCAAAAATCCGGTATAATCAGTAGGGAATTTTTTTAATTACTGATATCATCAAAAATTTTCTATTTTTTTCTTTCCCTGGGTTTTTACAGAAAGGGAATTTTCTAGTTTTTAAAAAATAGATTTTACAATTTTATCGGCTTTTATTTTTTGGGTTTTTAAAAGTTTTTTTTTTTATCTCTTTTTAAAAATGAAATAGTTTTGATATAAAAAGGAAAAGGGACATCTTGTGTTTGGGAGATTTCAAAATTTAATTAAAAAGAAAATTTCGTTTTTCCAATAACATGATTTTATTTAGATATATATTTATCTTTTTTTTTTTTTTACAAGGGAAATAAAAACAACGCTGATTATTTTTTTATTTGAATGGAAAAAATGGATAAAAATACAAGACAAAAATTGCATTGTCGCGATGTTTGAATAAAAAAAATAATAATTATAAATAAAAATGATAAAATATTGTATACGCGAGAGAGAGAAAAAAATATGGCAGGTTTATCCGCTCCGAATCACATTAAAATGATATTGTACAAGTTATTTTTTTATGAAATGAATGAAAAGAGGGCGGTAGGAATGAATATCAGATTTTTCTTTTTCATTTTTTTTCGTGGGAAGTGTATAATGTAATG
>NC_051426.1:31232537-31235037 GCF_015228065.2 Penaeus monodon
ATTTTATATATTTAATAAAATTTATCTAATTTTTCAATATTTTTTCCCTTATTTTATATATATAATTTTTTTAAATTTTAAAATTTTATATAAAAACATATAAAAAAGAATAATTTTTAAAAAAATTTTATTTTATAAAATTATATTATATATATTTTAAATATTTAAAAAAATTAATATATATATATATATTTTATATATTTTATTAATTATATAAATTATAAAACTATATATAATATTACATTAATTATATAATTATTATAATAATTATAATTATATATTATTTATTTTTATATATAATATTATAAAATTATTTTTATATGCGCGTGTGTGTGTGTGTGTGTGTTGGGGGTGTGTGTGTGTGTTGTGTGTTTTGGGGGTTGTGGTGGTGTGTGTTTGTGTGTGGTGTGTGTGGTGTGGTGTGTGTGTGTGTTGTGTTTATAATATTAATATTATTTATTTTTATTATATATTATATATATTATCTCCCCCTTTAAAACCCCAAACCCCCCCCTTGCCCCCAATGTTATAGTGAGCTAGTATCCTACAGTGAATTACAGTGACCTACAGCGACCTACACTAACCTACAGTGATCTACAGTCACGTAAAATACAGTGACTTCCAGTAAATAGCTTTGGTTTTATCTTATATGAATGATAGTAATAGAAAAATAGTAATAGATGATAGATAATGATAGATAGATAAATAGATAGCTATCATCCTCTTTCTCTTTTCCCTTTCGCTGAAATCACAACAAAAATTAAGTTTTCGGAATCGCCTGTGACCTAACGGGACAAAATAGGCATGGATATTAATAGGGGCCTGTTTAGATTTCTGCAGGGTGGCTCGATATTTATTGCTTTTTTTTATTTTTCCGATTATTTACATTAATTTTTCAAAGTATAATTGTCGTTGGTGGGTTTTGTTGTTGTTGTTGTTGTTGTTACTATTTTCATTCTTATTCTCATTTTTAAAGTCTTATCATCACTAATATTGCTACAATTTGTCTTTATCGTTATTATTATATTTTCATTATTATCCTCCTCCTCCTCATCATATTTCTTATTTTGCTGTTTTTCCTTCTTTTTCTTTTTATTATTATTAGTATTATTAGTATTAATATAATTATTATTATTATTATTATCATTATTATTATTATTATTATTATTATTATTGCTTTTATTATCATCATAATGATAAAAATAATAATATCAACAATAATTATCATCTTAATTATTATTTTTTTAATTAATAATTATTATAATTTATTTAATGATAATAATAATAATTATTATTATTATAATAATGATAATGAAAATAATAATTAAAACAATAACAATAATAATAACTATTATCATATTGATATTATTATTATGATGATGATGATGATGATGATGATGATATGAATGATGATGATGATTATTATTTTTTTTATTATTTTATATTTTTTATTTTTATTGTTTTATTATTTTTTAAATTATCATTTTCATTATAAACATTCTATTTTACAAAACCCCTAATGATTATTATCATTATTTTATTTTTATTTCCTTATTATTATCATTACTACTATTATTATTTATATTATTTTTTATTATTATTTTTATCATGATTATTATCATTATTATTATCATCAATGTTATAATGATCATTGTTATTACAATTAATGAATAATAAAAATAATAATAATAATAATAATGAAAATAATAATGATAATAATAATAACAATAATAATATCATCATCATATAATGATTATTATCATTATTATTACTTTTATAATAATGACAATAACAATAATTATAACAATGATTATTATTTATTATTATTATTATTATTATTATTATTATTATTATTATTATTATTATTATTATTATTATTATCATTATTACTATAATTATCATTACTATTTTCATGATCATTATTATTCTTTTGATTACTACTAATACTAATACTACTGCTTCTACTGCTAATGCTTTAATAATAATAATAATAATAATAATAATAATAATAATAATAATAATAACAATAATAATAATAACAATAATGATAATAATAATAATAATAATAATAATAATAATAATAATAATAATAATAATAATAATAATAATAATAATAATGATAACAATAATAATAATAACAATAACAATAACAATAATAACAATAATAATAATATTAATAATAATAATAATAATAATAATAATAATAATAATGCAGTAAGGCTAAAATGCATCCTGCTTCTCAAATGAAAACAAGAAACAAATCCTGCCGCATCGCCCGTCGCGCCCATCAACAAGGGGCGCGTCCCAAGGGCAAGACTCGCCTGGGATCGAAAAGTATGCTACTGAGTCTACCTCTTCCATTAGTCAAAATCCTCCAGGTCACCAGGACGGGATAGCTCCCACCCCTGGTCCTGCGGTGCAACCATCTAGTACTAACAATCAAAGGAAAACAAGACTTAAATGGACAAGGGAAGAGTATACTGAGGTAATGTACTGCTTT
>NC_051426.1:31245263-31247763 GCF_015228065.2 Penaeus monodon
CCTCTCTCTCTTTTCCCCTCTTCTCTCTCTCTCCTCTCTCTTCTCTCTCTCTCTCCCCTCTTCCCCCACCCTTTTCTCTCTCTCTCTCTCTCTCTCTCTCTCTCTCTCTCTCTCTCTCTCTCTCTCTCCCCACAGTTCATAAACTCAACGAATGGTGATAAAAAGTCATTGTAACCTTCACTCCTTTCCTTTTTAAAAGCGGAGTAGGAATGGGAGGGGGGAGGGAGGGGGAGGGGGAGCCTCTGTCTGTCTGTCTCTATTTCTTATATATATATATATATATATATATATATATATATATATATATATATATATATGTGTGTGGTGTGTGTGTGTGTGTGTGTGTGTGTGTGGGGTGTGTGTGTGTTGTGTGTGGTGTGTGTGTGTGTGTGTGTGCGCGCGTGTGTACACACACACACACATGCACATACATATATGCATGTGTGTGTGTTTGTACATATATATATGTATATACAATAAACGAATGAATGAATAAATTAATAAATATACATACATACATACATACATAAATAAATAAACAAATACATATATATATATATATATATATATATATATATATATATATATATATATATATATATATATATATATTCCATACATTGAACCCGCGAGCGATGAATGAACCGTTAATTCATTCATAAGCACTAAGACACCTCGGACGCGTGCGTGCGTTCATGCGCGCGCCGGCTGACAATACGAGGCTCGAGTCACTTTGACCCATTCAGCTGACCCCCCCCCCCCTCTTTCTCTTTCTATCTATCTCTCTTTCTCTCCCTCGTTGTCTGTCTGTCTGCCTGCCTGTCTACCGCTCTCTCGCTCTCTCTCTCTCGATTTCTCTCTCTCTCGCTCTCCCTCTCTCTCTTTCTCTCGCTCTCTCTCCTCTCTCTCTCTCTCTCTCTCTCTCTCTCTCTCTCTCTCTCTCCTCTCTCTCACTCTCTTTTCTCTCTCTCTCTCTCTCTCTCTCTCTCTCTCTCTCTCTCTCTCTCTCTCTCTCTCTCTCTCTCTCTCTATCCATTTCTCGCTCTCTCTCTTTCTCCTCTCTCTCTCTCTCTCTCTCTCTCTCTCTCTCTCTCTCTCTCTCTCTCTCTCTCTCTCTCTCTCTCTCTTATTGTTGTTTTTCCCTCCCCTCCCTCGCTCTCCTTATCATAACAGGTCTTACTTTGCGGCAATCATGATAACAATCATAATAATATTGATATAAATAGTAATAACACTAATAATAGCAATAGCAATAATAACAATAACAATGACAATACGAATAACAATAACAATGATAACAGAGATAATAAAAACAGTAATGATAACAAAATAGTGATAACAACAACAACAATAATAAGAACAACAAGACCCAACGAAAATGACATGAACCTGGATTTTATTATCATCATCTCTTATGATAACGAATAATAATATTGATAATAATAATAATATTAATGATAATAATAATAATAATAATAATAATAATAATAATAATAATAATGATGATGATGATAATAATAATATTATTAGTGATAATATAATAATAATAATAATAATGATATTAACAATGACTGCAATGTGGACTAACATTAATGACAATACTGCTATTACTATTAGAAATGACAATGATGATGATGATGATGGTAATAATAGTAATAATAATAATAATAATAATAATAATAATAATAATAATAATAACAATAATGATAATAACAACAACAATAAAACAAAAAGTAACAATAACACCAAAACATAGAAAATAAACACAATAAAATAACAATAAATAAATAAAAACACTAACAACGTGATAATAATAATAATAATAATAATAATAATAATAATGATAATAATAATAATAATAATAATAATAATAATAATAATAATAATAATGATAATAATAATAATAATAATAATAATAATAATAATAATAATGCTTCTATTGCTAACAACATCAACATTACTAATCTCACCGTGATAATAACAGTGATAACATCATTAACTGTATTAATACTATATGTCTGTCTAACTAGTGTCAGAAAGAGTAAAAAAAAATCTTCCTTATCATAATCGTATTGATAATTGTAGTATTAATAATAAAAATATATATATATATTGACGACAGCATGAAAAACACTCGCCTTGGACATCATTATCATCACCACTTTTATGATAAACAAAACAGCAAAGATATTATTCAAAACTGAAAGCCATTCTCGCCAACAATAACAATAACACGAAGAGCATCGGTGCACAACAACAACAAAAGTCATTATCATGGTTGTTGTTGTTGTTGTTATCATTATCATCATCATTATCACGTTCCTTTTTCTCAGTACTGTTGTTGTCTGTGTTTTTGTTGTTGTTGGTATAATAATAATAACAATAAAGATAATAAGACTAATGATAATAATAATAATAATAATAACAAAAATAATAATAACAATAATAATAACAATAATAATAATAATGATAATAATAATGATAATAATAATGATAAAAA
>NC_051426.1:31255263-31260263 GCF_015228065.2 Penaeus monodon
GCTGTGTGATAAGCTAGCTAGGCCGCTTGGTATTTTATCTTGGTGTACCAAACCTTACTATAAGGGCCCTTGGTATCTTATCTTGGTGTACCAAACCCTAATAGGGCCCTTGGTATCTTATTTTGGTGTACCAATCCTTACTTTGGCCCTTGGTATCTTACCTTGATGTACATGACTTTACGATGGCGCCTTGGTATTTCCCCTGGGGAACCATAGCTTACTAAGTCTCATGCTTGGTATTTACCTTGCTACACCTTACCTTGCTATACCACACCTTACTAGGGGTACTTGGTATTAACTTACTAGGGCCCTTTGGCTTTAACTTTGTCGTGCCATACCTTACCAGAGGCTCCTGGTATTAACTCCGCTGTACCATGCTTTACTAGAGTCCATAGGATTTACCTTGCTAAGCAAAGTCAGCAAGGTAAAATTTCTAAGAAAGCAAAAGTAATGAAGGATACATTGAGGTAAGAAAAAGGACCTTATTAGAGCCCTTGGTATTTTTTACCTTGCTACTAGACACTTGGTATTTACCTTGCTACTTCTTCTTTTAACTGTAGGTTCATGTCTGAGCCGCCGTGGTCACAGCATGATACTTAATTGTAGTTTTCATGTTGTGATGCTCTTGGAGTGAGTACGTGGTAGGGTCCCCAGTTCCTTTCCACGGAGAGTGCCGGTGGTACCTTTTTAGGTAATCATTCTCTATTTATCCGGGCTTGACCTTGCTACTAGGCCCCTGGTATTTACCTTGCTACTAGGCCCTTGGTATTTACCTTGCTACTAGGCCCTCTGATATTTACCTTGCTACTAGGGCCCTTGGTATTTACCTGGCTACTAGGCCCTTGGTATTTACCTTGCTACTAGCCCCTTGGTATTTACCTTGCTACTAGGCCCTTGGTATTTACCTTGCTACTAGGCCCTTGGTATTTACCTGGCTACTAGGCCCTTGGTATTTACCTTGCTACTAGGCCCTTGATATTTACCTTGCTACTAGGCCCTTGGTATTTACCTTGCTACTAGCCCCTTGGTATTTACCTTGCTACTAGCCCCTTGGTATTTACCTTGCTACTAGGCCCTTGGTATTTACCTTGCTACTAGGGCCTTGGTATTTACCTTGCTACTAGGGCCTTGATATTTACCTTGCTACTAGGCCCTTGGTATTTACCTTGCTACTAGGGCCTTGGTATTTACCTTGCTACTAGGGCCTTGGTATTTACCTTGCTACTAGGGCCTTGGTATTTACCTTGCTACTAGAGCCCTCTGATATTTACCTTGCTATTAGGCCCTTGGTATTTACCTTGCTACTAGGCCCTTGGTATTTCACTGCCTTACCACACCTCACACAGTGACCTTGGTATTCAATCCCACACACGTATTTCCCATCACCTTTTGGCTCCCCTGTGCACCTTGCTCCGGCTCCCTAACAGGTCTATTTTACCTATGTCCCTATGTCCTGGAGCCTTTTCCTAATTTACCTTACTGTGTCTTCCTTTTCCCTTTCTTGAGGATTTTTTCTTTGGTGTACAAGACTTGACTTCACTCCACTTTACTTGACTTGAGTTGACTTCCTTTGGCTGTTACTCTGTTCAGGTTTCTTCGGGCGTTTGACTGGAATTGGAACGATGACTGGAACGACAGGAACGGCAATAGGAACGGGAACGGGAATAGGAGTGAGAATTGGATAAAGAGCAAAAATAAGAGAAGTGTAAGGAACAGAGGAGATTGTGATGAAGGGAGGGTGGAGGAGGGCGGTGAAAGGAGGAGGAAGAGGAGGAGAAGAAGGAGGAAGAGGAGGAGGAGGTGGAGAAGGAGGAAAAGGAGGGGGAGAGTGGAAGGAGGAGGGGGAGGAAGTGGAGAAGGAGAAGAAGAAGAAGAAGAAGAAGAAGAAGAAGAAGAGGGGAAGCAAGAGTTTTGCCAAATCTGCTTAATTGCTAGTTTATTAATCAATATTAAAGTCACGTTGAAATCTACGGATTTTAATATTCACTTTTCCAAGTGTCAGCTAACTAGGAAGCCTGTATTGTTAATTTAAATAATACATACATATACATACATATATATACATATATATATATATATATATATATATATATATATATATATATATATATATATATATATATATATATATATATATATATATTTCCAATCGACTTTTTGTGAACTAAATAATACAGGCAGCAGTACCAATAGTAATGATCATAATGATAATGATGATGACAATAATAATAATAACAACAATATCAATAATTAATAAGAGAGAGAGAGAGAGAGAGAGAGAGAGAGAGAGAGAGAGAGAGAGAGAGAGAGAGAGAGAGAGAGAGAGAGAGAGAGAGAGAGTGAGAGAGAGAGAGAGAGGGAGAGAGAGAGAAAAGAGAGAGAGAGAGAGAGAGAAGAGAGAGAGAGAGAGAGAGAGAGAGAGAGAGAGAGAGAGAGAGAGAGAGAATAATGTTTTTCTTTTGTTTTGCTTGAAGATAAGATGATTATCGCAAAGTTGATCTTACTGCTAAGGATTATGTAGCTGATGATGATAACGATAACGATAGGAATCATAATAAAACGACGATAACAGGAATATAAAGAACAGCCAACAAAATCATGATAACGAAATAATAACCAAATAAAGATAATAATAACAATCAGAATACCTCTCCCCTTTACCTTACCCCCCATGCATTAATAAATAATAATGAAAAAAAAATACATATAACAAAGAGTAAATAAATAAAATGAAACAAAAAATATATAATATAAATAAAGGAAAAAAGATAGATGCAAATTTTTCTCTTCCTAAATATTTCGAGTTCGAATTCTGCCCAAGGTCCGAGTGGCGTGAAACCTTAAACCTACGACAAAAAAAAAAAAAAAAAAAAAAAAAAAACTTGAAAATCTTAGCTCTAAACCTTAAGTCTAAGTCAAAATCTAAGTCAAAATCTTAACCTTAAATCTATGACCAAAATTCTTACACTAAGTCTAATTAAGCCATCATTGTAAAGCGGCTTTCGTTGCCAAATCTGTTACATTTTTTTTTTTTTTTTTTTTTTGAGAAGTCTTACAATTTAGAATATTTTTCTCCTGCGGTTTGAGTTTTATTATGCATGTATATATGCATGACTGTATTTATATATTTGTTTATATATATACATATAGATACACAAGAGGGAGAGACGCGGCGAAAATCCCGTTTCCCATAAGGCAGCTTCTTCGCCCACAGCGCCTGGCCATAAGCGACGCGACGCTGGACTGTAGAGGTTTATCTTAAGTGAAACCCTCTTGCGTAGGGTAATGATCTGGACCTGTTTGTTGAACGCTTTTTTTCTGTATTCTATTTTTTATTCGCTCTCTCTCTCTCTCACCCTCTCTCTCTCTCTCTCTCTCTGTCTCTCGCTCTGTCTCTGTCTCTGTCTCTCTCTCTCTCTCTCTCTCTCTCACTGTCACTCTCTGTCTCTCGCTCTGTCTGTCTGTCTGTCTCTCTCTCTCTCTGTCTCCTCTCTCTCTCTCCTCTCTCTCTCTCTGTCTCTATCTGTCTATCCTTTCTGGCTCCTTCTCCACCAGTGCCTTCTGACCCCCATCCGAAAACCAAACCCTGGTGCCCTCTGTCATTGTTTGGAGTACTAGCAAAACTCCCCGATCCAAACCATATAAGTCTATCACTGAGTCTCGGAGACAGTAGGTTACATTAACCAGGCTACGCATAGGATACCAGTACAGTATACATTATGTACAGGATGCAGTTTTGGAGGCAAAACCAGTTTCATATCATCACTGCAGAATGTGCAAGGCGCCAGTCGCATTATCTTACACATTATTTACCTTGTCGCACGAAAACTGCCTCCGGTCGATCAAATAACACAGTCCAGAGACCAGCATATTATTTATATTAATTTTATGATAGACTTTGGTCTTGTCTTTGATATGATTAGTGATGTGAAAGGCTTTTTACCAACTAGATGATATGTGGATAAGGTAAGCATAATGGCAAAGCCCTTCAGGAATGTATAACTAATGTGTGATTGACAGCCCTCTACATAAACAGAAGCACAGCCAGTTTGGAGAGATGCTAATGTCTTTCCCTCGCTTTGTCGCAGGGCATGTACACTGTCCTGTCAATAATTTTTATCAAATCGAATCAAATCTGTCTGTCTGACTGTCACTCTCTGTTTTTCTGTCTATCTGCTCTTCTCTCTAAATCTGATGGACAGTATGATTTGATGAACACGTACAAACAAACTCAAAACACACACACACATACGCACACACACACACTTAGAACGCCCCCTACCCACACCACGCCTTACAACCCCCCCCCCCCCCCCCGCCACACATACACACACACACACACACACACACACACACACACACACACACACACACACAAACAGAAGCAGAAAGATGAAGCAGTCAGCTGTTTTGACACCACCGCCAATACTGAATCACTCCCTCCACTCTCCCCCACTCCCCTACTCCCTCCCCACTCCCCCCACTCCCTCCCCTCTTCCCACTCCCTCTCCACTCCCCATTCCCTCCCCACTCCCCCATTCCTTCCCCGCTCCCTCCTCTCTCTCCCTTTCCCTCCCCACTCCCTCCCCTCTCCCCCCTCCCTCCCCACTCCCTCCCCTCTCCCCCACTCCCTCCCCTCCCCCCCTCCCTCCCCTCTCCCCCACTCCCTCCCCACTCCCTCTCCCCTCTCCCCCACTCCCTTTCCCCTCTCCCTCCCCACTCCCCCACTCCCTCCCCACTCCCTCCCTCTCCCCCACTCCCTCCCCTCTCCCCCACTCCCTCCCCTCTCCCCCACCCCTCCCCACTCCCTCCCCCCCCCCTCCCTCCCCCTCCCCCCTCCCCCCCCCCCTGTCCCCCCCTCCCCCCCCCACTCCCTCCCCTGTCCCCCACTCCCCTCCCCTCTCCCCCACTCCCTCCCCTCTCCCCCACTCCCTCCCCACTCCCTCCCCTCTCCCCCACTCCCTCCGCTCTCCTTCCCCACTCCCTCCCCACTCCCTCCC
>NC_051426.1:31270338-31290338 GCF_015228065.2 Penaeus monodon
ATGTAAGTACGTACGTATTCATGTGCGTGTATAAACGTACGTGTTTTTGTGTATGCGTTTGTGTACGTAAGCGCGTGGATTTCCTTGCCTTGACGCAACACGTGGCAGCCGACCCCCTTGCTCACGCCCGCAAACACGCCCACTTCTGAAGCCACAGACAAAGATGACGTAGAAGCAGCCCTTTTTTCGTGAACGTATTTCAGCTTCCACGCCCACGCATCCACGCCCACGCATCCACGCCCACGCATCCACGCCCACGCTGAGCTGAGCTGTCATCGCCTTTCATTTGTGGGTCATCACTTTTCGTCGTGTTTTATTGATATTCATAAGTTTTTCGTCGCTTTTCGTAATTTTTCGTGTGTTGTCATCGCTTTTCATTTCTCTGCAGTCATCACTTTTCACATTTTTTCATCACTTTTCATTATTTTTTTATCACTTTTCATCACTTTTCCTTTGCTTTCATATTTTTTTTCATAATTTTTTATTTCTTCTCAGTCATCACTTTTCATCACATAAGTCTCGGTGTGTGACGTCACCACGCGTCGGGGGGGGGGGGGGCGTACGGATAAGGCTTCCTCGTGGTGGGGGAGAGGGAGGGGGTGGGGGGGAGGGGAGGGGAGGGGAGGAAGAGGGGAGACAAGGAGAAGGAGGGGGAGAGGGGAGGGAAGGAGGGGGAAGGAAGGGGAGAGAAGAAGGGGGAGAGGGGGAGGGGATGGGGAGGGAGGAGGGAGGGGGGAGTGGTTCTTAGGAATTCTCTTGTTTCCTTTTCTTATTCCCTGATTTATCCTTCTTTGTTTCTTCTTCTTCTTTGCTCTCCTCTTCTCTCCTCCCTTCTCTTCCTCTTGCTTCATCCCCGCTTTCCTCTCCTCCCCCTCCTCTTCCCTCTCTTTTATTTTCCCTCTTCTCTCCTTCCTTACCCCTCCCCCCTCCCCCCTCTCCTCCCTTCATTTCCCACTCCTCTCTCATCGTTTCTTCTGCTCTCTCCTCTCCTCTCTTCTCCTCTCCTCTCCTCTCTTCTCCTTTCGTCTCTTCTCCTCTCCTCTCCTCCCCTCTCCTCTCCTCCTCGTTTCTCCTCCCTCCCCCCCTCTTCATCACTTCCCTTCCGACCAATATCTGCCGATGATGCTACCCTTCCCCCCCCCCCTTTCGTCCTCCATTCATTAATTTACCTACCTACTCCTCCCCCTCTCCTCCCTTCCCTCCCCTTCCTTCACCACCCTTCCCTTCTCCTTCCCTTCCCTTCCGTCACTTCCCTCCCTTCCCTTCCCTTCCCTCCCTTCCCTTCCCTTCCCATTCTCCTCTCCCCTCCCCTCCCCGCAATCCTTACCCTCCCTCTCCTCCCCCTTCCCTCCCCTTTTTTACACATTCTCTTGTTCTCGTCATTTTACCCTTTGACCCGTCTTTATCCCCCTCCCCCTCCCCCTCTCCCCTCTCCCCTCCCCCCACTCTTTTTTCCTCTTTTTAACCTTTTTTCCTTTTCTCTTCTTGTCCGTCTCTCCTCTGTGCGCATCCTGTTACTAGGACGTTTTTTCTCTTTGTCTTTTCTTTCATTGTCCTTGTGCTTATTCTTATTATTATTTGAAGCTAAAGTTGTTCTTGTTATTATTATCATTATAATAAAAATGATTATTATTAGTAGTAGTAGTAGTATTTGTAGTAGTATTACTAGTAAGAGTAGTGTTTTTACTGTTACACATTTTATTCTTATTATTGTTCTTGAGAGAGAGAGAGAGAGAGAGAGAGAGAGAGGAGAGAGAGAGAAAGAGAAAGAGAAAGAGAGAGAGAGAGAGAGAGAGAGAGAGAGAGAGAGAGAGAGAGAGAGAGAGAGAAACAGGGAAAGAGAGAGAGAGAGAGACAGAGACAGAGTATGGTGACCTGTTCTCGTGATCTCTCTCGCCTCACATACCAGAAAACCCATATGTTTCTTACCCCACAGTAACTCCACTGTCCTCAGCCGACTCCAACAGGTCTACAGCCGTGACAGTGACGGTGACCTTAGAACACTGCTCACACTGCTCGTGAACAATTTCCATGCTGTTATTCTGATGTCTTTGTGTTTAATTATGCTTTGTTTATACTCAAAATGTTCGTTATAAAATGTTTATTCTGAATCACAAAGTATGCTATTGCTATCATTATCGATATTCAAATGTCTTTATGTTTCATGAATACTCAGCAATTCTGTCTCTTTATCACAAAGCTCTCTTCTCACATGAAACTTGTTTCTTCACCACGAAACCACCATGTGACCATATGTATCTGAATTTGTGTTCATTCGAATTATTTAACATTTTCCATTCTGAAATGTTTCGAAAACGAAGTTTGTTCATAATGATATCTGAGCAGTCGAAACGGACCGCTCGCCCTCGCGGACATGGCAAGACCCCCCCCCCCCCCCCCCCGCTCCTCCTTGGCCGCCTCTGCCTGGCCTGTCCTCTGTATTCCAGCTAACAAACACCTGCCGTAATAGGAATATAAATCTGCGACGACTTTAACTCTACACGCTGAGGAATCAAAGCAGTGCCATCACACGTCCTCTCCACATTATTACACTGGCGGCACCACAGTGGGATAACTCTACACATCCTCCTACGTACATTACATTGGCAGACCACTAGGATAACGTCCCACACATCATTACACACAGAGAGAGAGAGAGAGAGAGAGAGAGAGAGAGAGAGAGAGAGAGAGAGAGAGAGAGAAGAGAGAGAGGAGAGAAAGAAAAAAAAGAGAAAAAAAATAAATAGAGAGAGGGAGAGAGAGAGAGAGAGAGAGAGAGAGAGAGAGAGAGAGAGAGAGAGAGAGAGAGAGAGAGAGAGAGAGAGAGAGAGAGAGAGAGAGCGATAGCCCTCATCATCGCTGTTGTCATGGCAACTCCGCTGATATTTCGTTCATGCGAGAGTTGCATGGAGATTGTCTTCCTGAGTTTTATTATCAGCATGATATATTTACGCCGTCCATGCAGTGAAAAAAACTGAGGTGAATTGAATTTCCTTTTTTAGTGCGTGTGTGTGTTTGAAGGGGAGAGGGGGAGAGGGGGGCGTGTGTGTGTGTGTGTGTGTGTGTGTGTGTGTGTGTGTGTGTGTGTGTGTGTGTGTGTGTGTGTGTGTGTGTGTGTGTGTGTGTGTGGAGAGGAGGGGAGAGAGGGGGCGTGTCGTGGGGAGGGGGATCGGGTGGGTGTGGGGGGAGGAAGGTGTGTGTGTTTTGTGTTTTAATGTATTTCTGTTTTGTCTCTTTATCCTTGTCCTGTCCTCTTTCCTTCTCCCCCCCTCCCCCCCTTGATAGCTCTTGTGCTGATTATAACTTTCTATAAACTTGGTCCATCTATCTGTGTCTTCTCGCGTTGTGCTATTCGAGGGCGGGAGGGGGAGAGGGAGGAGGAGGGGGAGAGGGAGGGGGAGGAGGAAGAGGAGGAGGAGGAAGGAAGAAGAAGAAGAAGAATGATGATGATAATAATATGATAATATTAATATGATTCTCTCTCTCTCTCTCTCTCTCTCTCTCTCTCTCTCTCTCTCTCTCTCTCTCTCTCTTTCTCTACTACTACTACTACTACTACTACAATTATTACTCCTCCTCCTCCTCTTGTCACCACCATCGCCGCGCATTGCAGAGGCAACCGACGCTTATATTAATAACAACTGTAATGATTATATTAATAGCGTAGTGGGAACAGCGTGTCAAGGGGGGAAGGGAGGGGGGGGGCTTGAAGTGTCATGACCTGTCACTGCTTGCATTGTGATGAGGGGGGGGGAGGGAATGGGAGGCGGGAGGGGAGGGAAAAGGAGAGAGGGTAGGGGGGGAGGGATGGGAGGGAAAGGAGGGGATGGAGGGAGGGAGGAAAAGGAGGGGAGGGAGGGAGGGGGAAAGGGAGGAGGGAGAGAGGGAGAGGGGGGGAGGAGGGGAGGATTTAAAAGTTCGTTTTTCTTGCGAATTAAATGTCTTTATATTTTGTTGTTGGTGCCCCCCCCCCCCCCCCCCCCCCTCTCTCTCTCTCTCTCTCTCTCTCTCTCTCTCTCTCTCTCTCTCTCTCACTCTCTCTCTATCTCTCTCTCTCTCTCTCTCTCTCTCTCTCTCTCTCTCTCTCTCTCTCTCTCTCTCTCTCTCTCTCTCTCTCTCTCACTCTCACTCTCACTCTCTCTCTCTCTCTCTCTCTCTCTCTCTCTCTTCTCTCTCTCTCTCTCTTTCTCTCTCTCTCTCTCTGCGCGTGTGTGCGAAACCTCTCCGGTCAGTGCTCCGTATGTGTACCTATGTGTGTGCGTGTGTACATATGTGTGGGGAGGAGCGATCACTCGGCACATATACGGAAGTTTGCCGAAGCTAATCATAGGAGTGTGATGAGCAATCGAAATGCATTTGCTACAGACATACATAAAAGCATACGTGCATGCATAAGTTATTTAAATACATATAAATGCATACATAAATGCATACATACAGACGTACATACATACAGACGTGCATACAGGCGTACATACATAACGTACGTACATACACACAAACATACATGCATAACACACATACATACGTACTTACATGCAGACGAACATGCCTACTTACACATACATGCACATACACGCATGCGCATTCACGAGCGTGACGGCGCCCAGAGATATCTGCACGAAACACAATTTACATCTCTCTTGGATTCTCTCTCATTTATCCTTTGCCTTTCTTCGTCTCTTTCTCTTCCTCTTCTTTTCTTCTTTAGCTCCCTTTTACTCTGTCTCCCTCCTCTTTCTTGTTCTTTCTCTATTCCTTTCTCTCCTTCCTCAATTTCTCCCTCCTTCCTCTCTCTAACTTCCCCTCCCTCTCTCTCCCTCCCTCTCTCCCTCCTTATCACCCCACCCCACCCCCCTTCTCCCTCAATCCTTCCCTCCCTCCATCCCCCCATCACCCCCACCCCCCTTCTCCCTCAATCCTTCCCTCCCTCTTCCCCCCATCACCCCCATCCCACCCCCCTTCTCCCTCAACTCCGACACCAGCCTTTTTCTCCCTCTCAGAAAACGAAAAGAGATCGAAAAAACAAACAAACTTACGAGAGACGTTTGAAATAAGCGAACCTCGAAGGGGGGTGGGGGGAGGGGGGAGGGAGGAGTATGATTTGACTCAACTTCTAATGCGGGGGGGTGGGGGTGGGGGGGAGGGAGGAAGGGAGGTGTAGTATGATTTGACTTAAATTCTAATGCAGGTTTTTATTCATTCATTCATTTATTTATTTATATATTTATATATATATTTATTTATTTATTTATTTATTTTGTTTTGGGATAGGAGGTTCGGCGTGTAGAGGAGTGTGATTCGAAGGGTGTTGGAGATGGAGGGAGGGAGATATGGGGAAGGAGAACAAGAACAAGAGTGGAGGAGGAGGAGGAGGAGGAAGAGGAAGAGGAAGAGGAAGAGGAAGAGGAGGAGGAAGAGGAGGAGGAGGAAGAGGAGGAGGAGGAGGAGGAGGAGGAGGAGGAGGAGGAAGAGGAAGAGGAAGAGGAAGAGGAAGAAAAGAGGAGGAGGAGGAGGAAGAAGAGGAGGAAGAAGAAGAGGAGGAGGAGGAAGAGGAAGAAGAAGGGAGGAGGAGGAGGAAGAAGAAGTGGAGGAAGAGGAAGAATAAGAGGAGGAGGAGGAAGAGGAAGAAGAGGAGGAGGAAGAGGAAGAGGAAGAAGAGGAGGCGGCGGCGGCGGCGGAGCATGTCGGCCGATTCTTACAGGAAGATTCGGCTCGAGATCGTTCGTTATCGATGTTTGTTGTTAGCGGTTGCCGGAAAGTCGTGCGTCGGCCTGCCCGCTGTACGATAACGCGGGTCGCCTTCCGCGTATTTCATCGACCCTTTTCCTGATGACTGGAAGCTAAAGTGCAAAAGAAGGGGAGGGGGAGGGGGGCGAGGGGGGATTGGGGAGGGGGAGGGAGAGACTGGAAAGGGAGAGAATGGGGGAGAGGGAGAGAGGGAGAGAGAGAGAGAGAGAGAGAGAGAGAGAGAGAGAGAGAGAGAGAGAGAAAGACCACGTATGAAAAGGGGATAAGTATCCCCCCCCCTCCCGCACCTGCTTTTCTCCCCTCCCCCCCCCCTTCCCTCCCACTTCTCCCTCAAAGGCTATTGAATTTCCAGGACACGAGGACAGAAAAAAAAAAATAATAATAAGTATTAGCAGAAAAGTTTACAAATTGGTCAAAGTCGAATGTTTGTGAACTGTGTTGGATCTTGCTGCACTGTTTATGCTCGCGTCCGAAGGACGACGTAGCCACTGAGAGTCGCAGGAAAATCGCCCTTATGCTCGTTTTCCAATGCGACTCTCGACAGACGCGAGAGCCCGCAACAACAAAATGCAATTAATTTGATTTCTGGGGAAAAAAAATTATTGCAGGAAACGGAATACGGGAGAGAGATAAGGATTAACAGCAATTCAACGGAACTGAAATGATGGGGCGCTTTGGATTATAAAAAACATATATGCATATTTATTTATGAACCTCTTTATGTCGCTGATTTTTTTTTTGTAACAAGTTAGGAAATATGGAATCGAAAGGAATTTTTGTTTTCGAATATTAATATCGCATTGGAATCTTTAAATAAAAAAAAAAGTGTATCAACAGTATTACTGCGTTTTCCTCCGTTTTACGAAATTAACATCACTTAGAAAGTGTGAAAGAGAAAGCCATTTACTGAAGCTTAAAATTATACCAAATATATAATTCCAAACAGAAAATAGGTTGTAAATTAGAGAGCAAAACGTATAATATTTGCAAGCATTTTTACGGCATCCTCACACGCGCGAAGCAAAGGTAAATGAATAAATAAAGTGAGAAAGACGGAAGTGAAAAGAGAAGATGATTAACAAATGCGAGAAAGCGAAAATGATAGATGGTAAAATAAAGGAAGAAGGAGGTGAAATAAGATGAATAACTTCACAAATGAGAAGAAGAAAAACAGTAGAAGATAAGATAAAGAAAGAAAGAGGTGAAATAAGAAGACGAATAACTTCACAAATAAGAGCAAACGAAAACAACAAAAATGAAACAAATAAATAAATAAATAATAAGTAATAGGCTCCACAAATCCGAGAAAAAAACGGAAACAGAAGATGAAACAAAACAAACGACTGGATGAATAAGTGCACCACAAGACGAACAAGCGAATGAGAGGGAAACGGAAGGCCGCCGCGGGAAACGGCCGAGGACTCGCGACGCAAGAGTCAGAGCCTGACCTTGTTTGGCGCCGGCGAGGGAGGGAGCGCCCTGACCTCGCTCGACCCTGGACACAAGAGGTGGCCCGCTGGCGGCGCCCTTGCTCACGCCCGCCGCCGCCGCCGCCGCCTGCGTCTCTTCGGCTGGATGAAGGGGAGGGGGTTTCAGAGGGGAGGGGGGAGGGGGATGAAGGAGGGGGAAGGGGGTGGGGATGCGCGGATTTTATTTCGCAGGAAGTCGCACGCTCGCGCTCACGCACACGTAGAGAGAGAGAGAGAGAGAGAGAGAGAGAGAGAGAGAGAGAGAGAGAGAGAGAGAGAGAGAGAGAGAGAGAGAGAGAGAGAGAGAGAGAGAGAGAGAGAGAGAACGAAGGAGGGGGGCGCAGACAGACATACAAGGAGCGAGAGTTGAGAAACAAACAATCATACAAGACAAACAGGTGGCACGGAAACAAACCAAACAGCCACACAGACAGGCGAGAAGGAGACCGAAGGAAGCGACAGCCCAACTTCGGAGAAATTTCGCCAGCCAGACAGACAGACAGGTGGCACGGAGACAGCCAGGGACACGGCCAGCTGGTCCCTAAACATGCGCACGGCCCCCGACGTACGCGGGTGCCTCTGTCGACGTCACTCAGCGGGACTTCACGTTGTCACACGTCCGCCCCTGAAGTCCCTCGTCACCTCATCCACGGAGACGAGGAGGAGGTCGACAGCAGCGCCTCCTTGCGTCATTCATGAGGGGCTTGACCTGCGTGTGGCTTCGAAGCGGCGGGAGGGAGCCGACCTGGGTTGGGGGCGACCTGTTTTTGGCTCGGTCCGTGTGGTTCGACCTCCGCTTGGGTCGACCGGGGTGTGATTCGACGAACTTGCGGCTCGAACTGCATGCGTTGGAGAGAGAGAGCGAGAGAGAGAGAGAGAGAGAGAGAGAGAGAGAGAGAGAGAGAGAGAGAGAGAGAGAGAGAGAGAGAGAGAGAGAGAGAGAGAGAGAGAGAGAGAGAGAGAGAAGAAAAAAGTTATTTAGTAAACAATCTCTGGGATTTTAGAGTCCTAGAGCGCTTGGCTCTTCGGGTCCTGAGTTCGGAGGAGCATTTGGTCTGCGGCCGGAAGGGCTCTGGCCTTCGTTTCTGGTGCCTTAGTCTTAAGGTCTTTTTCCTTTAAGCAGAGTCCTTTAAGCTCTTGGTCCAGAATCCAAGGTCGTGTCTTTTTTTATTCCTGTGTCTTGGGCCCCTTTGGTCTTGGGTTCTTTCTGCCTCAGGTCTTCGGTCGCGGGTCTTGGGTCTTGGGCAAATTTGGTCTTAGGTCCTCCGTCCTGGGTTTGGGTCTTTGCCTCTGACTCGAAGGCCCTGAGTCGTGGATCTCCCCTGAAGGATCCTTTACCAGGAGGGAAGATGGGGAGGGAGAGGAAGGTGAAGGAAGGGAAGACGTAGAGAGCGAGGAAGAGATGGAGGAGGAGAGAGGGAGAGGGGAGGATGGAAGGATGTAAGGTGGTAGTGAGAGAAGGAGGAAGGGAAGGTGGGTACGAAGGAAGAACGAAGGAGGGACGTAGATGGGAACGGTGGGAGGGAGCAGGAAGGAGAAAGAGGAGGAAGGGGAGGAGGGCAGGACGAGAAGAGAAGAGGGGAGATGGAGAAGGGGAGGGAAAGGGGGAAGGAGGTGGAAATGGAATAGAAGATGGGGGGCGAAGAATGGAAGAAGAAGAAGAAGAAGAAGAAGAAGAAGAAGAAGAAGAAGAAGAAGAAGAAGAAGAAGAAGAAGAAGAAGAAGAAGAAGAAGAAGAAGGACTAGAGACACCAGCAGATGCAACAGAAATGGCAGGAGAAATAGCGAAAGAATATTAAGAAAGAGGAAAAGGAGGTGCGAAGGAGTAATTGCTAAAGGAAGGAAAATATCCTCCTAATCATCATTTTACATGAATTTCATTCCTCCCGTTTACACAGTTGTTTTCAATGACTTTCCTTCCTCTATATTATCCTTGTTATCGACCAGAAAAGCATACATTCCCCAATTATTCAAAATATGGCATCGTCTACCACAGAAAACCTCAGAATTCCCTCGAGAGAAGGAAAAAAAGGACCCAGATCTTTTCCCCTGTTTGTACAAGCTCCACAACAATTTCATGGTGTCGGGACGGGGCAATATAATAACCCCTTTCCCATCAGGAGCGAGGAAATCGTATCTCGGTCTCGCAAAATAGAAGGGCTTGATTGTTGCAGGAATTCTCTCTGTCTGTGGTTGAAACTGTGGTGATGCCAGGGCTGTGGTTTGACAGTGGCGGGGAGGCGATTCAGCATTCAAAGGCCCCAGCATTCCTTCACGCAACTTAACTAAACCTCGCTTTGGTCACACTGCTAGCGGAGGAGGAGGAGGAGGAGGAGGAGGAGGAGGAGGAGGAGGAGGAGGAGGAGGAGGAGGAGGAGGAGGAGGAGGAGGAGGAGGAGGAGGAGGAGGGGGAGGCAGTGGGCGAGGGGACACACACACTCACTCACTTGCACTCACATTCGCACGGACACGCACAGACACTCGCGTTTACACGTATACGCACGCCCACACTCAAAAACACACGCTTGTACACGGATATACAGAGAGAGAGAGAGTGAGTGAGAGAGTGAGTGAGTGAGTGAGTGAGTGAGTGAGTGAGTGAGTGAGTGAGTGAGTGAGAGTGAGTGAGAGTGAGTGAAAGAGAGAGAGAGAGAGAGAGAGAGAGAGAGAGAGAGAGAGAGAGAGAGACATACAGAGACAGACAGAAAGAGAAAGAGTGATAGAGTAAGAGAGCGAAGGAAAACTAAAGGCAAGAGAGAGGAAAAGAAAGGAGAGCGAGAGCAGAGTGAGGAGAGGGCCCAAGACACAAGGAGAGTGGACAAGAACAACGAAGCTTCTCAGGCAGTCTCTCTGTAGGTTTTGGGTGTGTGAGTGCCTGTACGCACGTCTTTAAGACATGTGAATGCCGGTCCTGATAAGACGAATCTCAAGGAATATTTTCAAGAAGGAGGAACAGGGGAGGGAGATGACGAATGAGGGAACGGGGAGAAGGGAGGAGAGGAATGGGGGTAAAGAGGAGAAGCGAGGAGGCGAAGCGGGAGAAGGAGAGGCAGGAGGCGACCGAAGCAAGGAAGGTGTTCATCCAAGTGTACCCTCGCGAATTGGTGAACTGTTCCCTCCGCAGACCACGACAAACTCGCATTCCTCGTCCTATCCCCTCCCCCCCTCCTTCTGCTCCCAACCACTCCGCCCCCAGCCGCCCTTCTCCCCCCCCTAATCCCCCCCTCGTCCTCCTACCCACCTCCCGCTCGCCCCCTCCTCCCCCTCCTCCCCCTCCAGCGTCTCCCGTCATCACAGCTCCTGCGCTCAGGACTCCACCTTAATAACTCTCGCAGCTACCACGCCACGGCTTACAGTCCCGCCGCGCTCCGCTCCCACATTCTCGTTTTATTGTCCGACGCGTCACTGTACCGGACCGTCTCCAGTACCATTGAGGACCACGATGTCACTACCATGATGTCACAACCACGACGTCGCTCCTGTCGACGCGTTGCCTGTACCACGACGTCGACGTTCGCTAGCATCACGGTCTTTTACCATAATGTCACCTATATCACGACGTCGCCACTTCCAAGACGTCGCTATGAACGCATCACCAGCACCCCGTCGTCGTTCCCGCACCTCGACGCCATCAACACCACCAACCTCACCCACACCACGCCGTCAGTCATTCCCCCTCAGCTCCCGGTACCACACGACCCGACCCGCGCCTCAATACCGGCAGACAAACCCAAAGTACCACAACGGCCTCCCACATAACCAGTCCCTTCGGACCCCCGGTAGCCCCGTGCTCCGGTACCGGGCTGCTCTTTCCCTCTCCCTCTCCCCCTTTCCTTTGTGCTTCTCCTGAGACGTCCGCGCCGGGAAACTGCTGGAGATAAACCAAAGCCTCGCGCCCTCTCGAAAGCGGACGGGGATTCGCTGCAGCACGGGAGATCGAGGCCTCACTGCTCGTCGGCGTGGAGGGCGAGGCCGTGTGGAGGGCGGGAGAGAGGGAGAGGGGAGAGGGAGAGGAATGAGGAGGAAGGAGGAGGGAGAGGGGGAGAGGGAGAGGAATGAGGAGGAGGGAGAGGGGGAGAGGGAGAGGGAGATGGAAAGGGAAAAGGGGGTAGAGGTGAGAGGGAAAGGGAGAAGGAGAAGGGGAATGAGAGGGAGAAGGAGAAGGGAATAAAAGAAGAAGGGAGAAGAATAAGACGAATGAGAGAGAGAGAGAGAGAGAGAGAGAGAGAGAGAGAGAGAGAGAGAGAGAGAGAGAGAGAGAGAGAGAGAGAGAGAGAGAGAGAGAGAGAGAGAGAGAGAAGGTGGTGTTGTGTCGGACTGATGAGTTGGCTGTCATACTAACTTCTGTCTTGCTCCGCCTCAAAGACACGCTCCGGCCATACCACTGTGGGCGAACGGGGGGAGGGAGGGAAGGGGAAGGGGGTGGAGGGGAAGGGGAAGGGGGTGGAGGGGAAGGGGAAAGGGTGGAGAAGAGGAGAGGGATGAGAGGAAACAGAAGAGATGGGAATGGGGGAAGAGGAGAGGGATGGGAGGAAACAGAGGAGATGGGAATGGGGGAAGAGGAGAGGGATGGGAGGAAACAGAGGAGATGGGGATGGGAGAAGAGAGGGAGAGCGAGACAAGAGAGGAAGGGGAGAGATGGGAATAGGAGAAGAGGAGAGGGATGAGAGGAAACACAGATGGGAATTGGAAGAGGAAGAGGAGGAGGAGAGAAGACGAATGATGGGAAGGGTCAAGGGTGAGACCATAAATTAGCAGACAAGAAAGGAGAAGAGACGAGGGAATAGGAGAAACTAGGGGAGAAGATGAAGAAGAAGAAGATGAAGAAGAAGAAGAGGCCTAATAATAATAATAATAATAATAACAATAACAATAACAATAACAATAACAATAACAATAACAGTAACAACAACAATAATAATAGCAATAATAATAATAATGACATGATGATGATGATGATGATGATAAAGGAAAAAAGAAGAAGAAAAAAAACGGGAAAAACGGCAGAGAAAGAATGAAGTTGAGGTAAAAACAGAGAGCAATAAAGTGGAGAGTAAACAGAGGGAGAGGCGGAGAGGTGGATGTTGAAAGGAAGGAGGAAGAAGAAGAAAAGAAAATGGAAGACGAATAGAGAGAAAAAATAATAGAAAAGGGAGAGTGAGAGAAAGAATAAAGACAGAAAGATACACTTAAAGGGACAAGAAATAATGTACTAAAGCCTGAGTTGAAAAGGAAATTCAAAAGAAGAGAAAGAGAGGAAGAGAGCGAGGAAAAGGAAAGAGAGAGAGAAGGAGAGAGAGAGAGAAGGAGAGAGAGAAGGAGAGAGAGAAGGAGAGAGAGAGAGAGAGAGAGAGAGAGAGAGAGAGAGAGAGAGAGAGAGAGAGAGAAAGAGAAAGAGAAAGAGAAAGAGAAAGAAAGAGATAAAGGAAGAGAGACAGAGAGAGAGAGCAGACAGACAAGCCAGAGAGTGACAGAACAACCGCTTATTCTCCGGGAGAGGAAACGGAATTTCCGAAAACCGTTGAACGGGATCGAAAAGGTTACAAAACTATATATAAAAAGAGAGAGAGAAAAAAGTCGATCCATAAAAAAGGTAATTTTAGGAGAAGTGAAAAAGGAAGTGAATGAAGGAAGAAAATAAACGTTGTTGTTTTATTACGATTCGTGCTGTGGATATTAGGATTGCTGGTCATATTAAGATTATTAGTGGTATTTGAATTTTGCTATGATTATCAGCTTTATCATTATTATCATTACCATTATTGTTATTATTAATGTATTATTATTATTATTATTATTATTATTATTATTATGATTATTATTATTATTATTACTATTATTATTGTTATTATTATTATTATTATTATTATCATTATTATTATTATTATTATTATTATTATTATTATTATTACTGTTATTATTATCATCATTGCTAATAGTGCTTTCGCTATTATTAGTATCACCATCAATCATTACTATTATGATTGTTTTGCTCCTACGAAACGATGATCAACCAAACAATATAATCGATGCTTAAACAACAACAGTACTCGTAGCCAAATGAAGAAATAAAATAAATAAAAATAAGAGAAAGGTAAATAGAGGTGAATAATAACAGTAATAATGCCCTGTATTGCAGCCCACAACACCAGCAACATCGCGGTTTCGTGGGGAGCAGGAGGAACGAGAACACGGTTAGCGAGTGAAGAAAAAAAAGGAGGGGAGGAGGAGGTGTGGGCGTAGGGCTGTGGGCGTGGGGGGGAGGGGAAGGTGGTGTGGGCGGGATGTTAAACTGGTGTGAAGTTTTGTGGGGCAAGTGGGGGTTTGAGGGTTGGGGGGGAAGGGTAGGGGGGACTGTCAAGGACGTGGGTTCTCGTAGCGGCTTGACAGGTGCTGTGGGATGGGGTAGGGCGTGGGGGGTGGGGGGTGGGAAGGGGGGGATTGAAAGGAGTGGTCGTGCGTTTGTGTGAGACGGACGCGGGGGGGGGGGGGGGGATGGGAGGTGGATGGGTGGATGGGCGGATGAGAGGTGGATGGACGGGTTGGTTGGTGGATGTGTGTGTGTGTGTGTGTGTGTGTGTGTGTGTGTGTGTGTGTGTGTGTGTGTGTGTGTGTGTGTGTGTGTGTGTGTGTGTGTGCGTGTGTGTGTGTGTGTGTGTGTGTGTAATACATGAATGAGCGAGTGAATGAAGGGAGTGTACGTGCGATGGACGGTCCGTGAGAGAAAGAAAGGGGAGTGGAGAGGAAAGGAGAAAAAGAGGAAAGAGAAGATAAGGCCACAAAGGAGAGGAGAAAAGAGGAGACGGGAGGATTGATGTTAAAGGCAGACAAGGCCCTTCCTTCGCCCTCGTAAGCAGCTCCTCTCTCTCTCCGTTTGACTCGCGTGTAAATCAAATCATCCTCGCGCCTCCCGATCACCCGAGGCACAGACAGGAACAGCAGAAGCGCGCGCTTGAAAGCAAAACTCGGCGAAAACACGCGAAACGGATGACGAGCGACTGCAAGCGACAGTGTGTGTGCGTGGAGCCATCACGAGGAGCCATCACACAACTGTTGACAGGCCGGGACCAGGTGGTTGCCGGCTCGTACGCTCCCCGCACGCCCCTGTATTGCTTGTGACTCATTCTCCCTCTCTCGCCTAACCCAGAAAATTACCCGTGTGCCTTTGCTTCCTGTGTACGTCTCTTGTGTGCTGCGCGAGGGCCTCGTCTCCTCCCGTTTATTTCTGCCACGTTCTTCCTCCGCTCCCTTCCCTCCATGCGTCCATCCGTCTTGCTGGGAACCGCTGGGTTATAGAGTCTATATTTTAAACATTCTCCATTGGATGCTGTTATACATGTAATGTTTCTCTTTCTTTTCTTTTCATTTCTCCTCTCTCTCTCTGATTATGTATGAGGCTTGGTGTGTGTGTGTGTGTGTGTTGCGTCTGTAGAGGGTGAATACCACGGCAGATCTTGTTATTCCGTCGCCATTGGGAAAAGAACGGGGCCTGTGTAGGAAATCCAGCACGCATGTTTGGCACTGCGCTCGCCAAATTCAACTCGCGAAAAGCTCGGGCCGACGTCCTGCGTGTAAACAAATCAATCTTCGGTCCTTTCCTGATATAGATAAGGTGCGTAAAACAACCCGGGCATTTTTTTTTTATGTTTGATTTTCGCCCGTTTCTCGTGCTTTTTTCTCTCATGGAGCAGCGCTTGTATATATGAAAGCTCGTCGACAGCAAAAGTCCTGTATCTAATTTGTCGTGCAGATTAGCCTCCGCGAGCACAAAGCTGGAGCACAAGTACATTTAGATCCGCCGGGCTAAAACCATTTCCGCTGTTGAGTGGGACAGCTAAAGCTCAACAGAAAATGGGAGTTGCTGAGCGAAACGGCCAGAATGTGGTGGCAGATAATAAATGTTCGGGACGAGTTTTATGGTATGAACTTAGTGAATTATGAGAATTTACTCTAATTGCCAGGGAGGATGACAGTGATATTTGCGGGCGAATAGCACCATAAAGAATCTGGAAAACTCGCCAGGGCAGAGCAGGCCAGGGCGAAGCGGCGGCGGCGGGGGGAGAGGCCGACCCGCCGGGAGGTTGTGGCATCGCACCCAAAACTACACGAGGTGAAGTAGAAAAATCTGGTAACTGCGGCCGGCCGTGGGAGAAGCCCAGCCTCCTCCTCCTCTCGCTCTCCCTGCCTCGCGTCCCGGAGCACATAGCACGACTTATGCAGAGGCCGCTCGCACTCGCCGGCGAGTGTGGAAAAGAGAGAGCGAGTTATGCGTCCCGATGAGCGAGTGGCGAGGCGGAGGGAGCGAGCGCCTGTGCCCGGACCCGCTCTCCAGCCTCGCTGTGCGTCGTTGATCAACCACTGACCCATTAAGCACAAAGGTGAACTATACTGCTTTTTGTCCGGCCGCCCGACGCGCTGCAGTCCAGGCAGTGTAGCAGAGATCCGGAATGATAAACTTGGCCGCGTGGGGAGGGGGGCGAGGGGGAGGGGAGGGGAGGGAAGGAGGGGGAGGGGAAGTGCTCCAAGACAAGGCGATGTTTTGAGGGGCGCCTTCGCCATGCCACGGAATTTCATTTGCGAGATTAATCGTCGGGGAACAAGCCTTGGTTGCGGCGGGGTTGGGCAGCCTTCTGGGGGCGGGGTTCAGGCGGGCCTTTTGTTTTGGTCCTGGGGTTCTGTTCAGGGTTTCCTCGGGGGTTGGGACGGGGGCTTCCAGGCATGTGGGTTCGTCTGGCTTGCCCATTCCGTGAATACTTCTTTTTTTCACTTGTCTGTCTAGCTTTCTCCTTTTCTCTGTGTCTGTCGGTCTGCCATGTCTGTCTTCTCTCTCTCTCTCTCTCTCTCTGCATGTGTCTCCCTCCCCCCTCCCTCACTCTTTCTTTCTTCCTTCCGCCCTTCCTCCCTCCCTCCCTCCCTCCCAGGCCCCTTGTCGACCTCTTCCCATAATCTATGGCTCACCCTAGTTACAACGTTCACTTTGATATGCCGGCGCACTCTCTCACACACTCTCGCCCGCCCGGACACAAAACCCAATTGTCAAGAACCCATAAGCGGGGAGATTGAGTTTCGGAGTTAAACCTCAAGCCACAACCAAGAATCCAGATCTGCCAGAACACCCCCCTCCCCCACCTCTGTTCTCCCCCTCTCTCTAACGCCCCTCGAGGCCTCCCAACTTCTCCTCACCGAGAGAGAGAGAGAGAGAGAGAGAGAGAGAGAGAGAGAGAGAGGAGAGAGAGAGAGAGAGAGAGAGAGAGAGAGAGAGAGAGAGAGAGAGAGAGAGACAGAGAGAGAGACAGAGAGAGAGAGAGAAAGGGGGACACACACACACACACACACACACACACACACACACACACACACACACACACACACACACACACACACACACACACACACACACACACACACACACACACACTCTGGCCCTCACCCTCTCCTCCGTTCCTTTATGGCGCTGGACACTCTGATGTCCCGTGTCCCATTACTTGCATGACGGGGTGTGGGTGTCCTCCCCCTAATCCGGTCCAACATGACCACATACACAGGGACACACGAGAAACGGGGGAGATATACACGTAGGCGAGTCCGAACCACACCTGCGATTTCGGATAATCCTTTAATTGGGCTTCGCACATGCCCTCTTGGATATCTTGACAATCCACTCTGGCGTACGTATATAATCCAGGTTTTAATGCCATAATCCAGCGGCGGACGCACCGGGAAGGAGACATGGCGATTGAATCGTGCTCGTAAATCCCACTTCTTTCGCGTTAACCGTTCGAAGGCGACGGCGAAAGCCCGACAGACGAGGTCCTCCTTCAGGAGAGGCCGACGGAGGAGCAGAAGGAGTGGAGGAAAGCGCGGCGACGGGGGCGGAATGGACGTCCGAAGCCGCAGCTGGGCTTAGGAATCGACAGCCGCGCTGGAGTAGACGAGAGGAGGAGGAGGAGTTGGATAGCTTGTTGTGCTGGCGGTGCAGTAGCCTCTCCCCTGAGCCGTGTGCGTGTGTTCCCGTGTGACGAGGAAACCTTTACACACACATACACACACACTCTCTCACACAGCCGCCTATTCGCCCGCGTCTTCTGTCCTTACCCACCCACGAGCTCCACAGAGAGCCTGACGTGTGTGTGTGCTGGTGTGCTGGGCCAGCTGCTTGTATAAGTGCTGCTGCGTGGAATGCGTATATCTTATTTATTTCTGAGCTGTGGCTGTGTTCATACGTCAGGGCGCGACACAGTTGAACAAGTCTGTGGCCCTGCGCTTCGTGTGCTGGTGACCGCTCTTAGTGCTCTTGATTCGGCGTTATCATTAGCATTAATGCGATTGTTTAGTGTCATTGCTGTTGCTCTATAATTACAGTTATTAATAGTTGTGGATGTCAGTTACTACCATACTCATTACGATCGTTACTGGATGTCATAAATGTTCACGTAAGGAGTGCAATTTGTGTTAAACATTCGTCCCTTATCGATCCCGTGAAAATGTGCTTCTCAGTGTGGTTCTAAAGACACGCAGCTTCGTTGAACGGAAGTGGCGCGGCCCCAAGATAAGTCATAAAGTGGCGGTAGCAATATTAACAAAAGTGAGGCAGATAAACCGAGAACGCGCTGGTGCGGCGAGCGATAATGCTAAAGGCCCCAATGTCTCGTCACTCGGAGCGAGCATAACAGGATACAGGGCAAGGGAGCGACTACAGTTTACAGAACCCACAGTCGATGGGGTGACGTGTTTGTGCGGCGGCAGAGTGAAGCATTCTTTTTATCGAGAAGAAGGGCACGGAAATCACGACATGGCAACGTCCGTGTGGTACTCTGACACACAGCGACCATAATGTAGTTCACGCACGTACGACCCTGTAATGTCGCAGTGCAACAAAATGTGAAACAGAGAAGGAAATGTTCTCTCCCTCGGCAGTGGCGGAGTTCAGCCCGGCGTCGGTCGGATGTTCTGAAGAAACATTTCTAAGGTTGAGGAAAGCGAGAGAGGAGCCGTCAGAGCCATCTGTTGGCCGTGCTTACAAGTCTGCTGAACGTGCTTATAATTTTGCCGAGTTTGTGTGAGCGAAGATCAGCGGTTTGTTATGTTGCAGTTCGTGTGGACGGTGAGTGCGCTGCATGGCAACTTATCTACGAGGTGTTTTGGCTTTGAAAAAAGAAAGGAAAAAATAAAATATGTATATTCAGTGGCAGAGGAAATGGATTTGGTGAGAGAAAAATGTCATGGCCATTAGCAACATGCACTTAGAGCTTGAAAACGTTTTTTTGCATTTTTAAAAAATTCCTCATTGATGCTTTACATGAAAAAGTTCTTTCTTCCTCGCTTCAGGGTGGGGTTGAAAGAGAGGGCATTGGGGGGGGATGGGGAGGGGGAGTGGCTTTAGTGCTGAACACAAGTTTTGTAAAATGCTTTTTTTCTCTCTCTCTAAGGTTGTAGTACGAGAACAGAAGAAATTCTCTTGCCATTATAGCCATTAAAGAGAGTGAGAACTGCTTCTGTGACCCTCGCAACCTCCTGTTTAATGAACTTGGGAGAGTCCACCACACAACCATTTTGTCATTTTATTTAATTGCTCTCGTCGGAGGCATGTGGGAAGGGGGGTGGGGGGAGGGGGGAGGGTGAGGAGTGGGGGGAGGGGGAGGGAGGAGAGAGGGGAGGGAAGAGGGGGGAAAGGGAGGGAGAGGGGAAGAGGGGGGGAGGAGGAGGGCTGTTAGACTTGCTTAATAAGGAGAGAGAGTGGAACGTAATGCCGCAATAGGTAATATATATCGTAAGGTGTTCATTGCCAACGGAGGGTAGTTTTTCCTTCCTCCTTCCTCGTAGGCCTATCAAAGTTTGCATTAAAGGTTGCCGAGCCTTGCAACGTGATTACGCAAGGCTATAATTGAACGGAACTGGGAGAGGGAACAACAGGTGAAGTTGCAAAGAAGCGACAGCGAGGGTGGGGAGTGCAGCGGCAGCGGCGGAGGCGGCGTTGCGGCGATGTGACGGCGTCTGTCAAGAAAATGTAAGATCTGGACGATTTCCACGCATGTGTAGACGTCATGATCAATTAGAGGAGCGGGAGAAAGAGAGAATAGAGAAGGCCATTGGAACACGGGAGCGGAAAGGGGGAGGCGCGAGCGGTAAACATCGATTCGAGAGAGATTTAAGTATCGGGGAAAAAAGGCGTTTTGGTAACTGCGCTCTCTCTCTCTCTCTCTCTCTCTCTCTCTCTCTCTCTCTCTCTCTCTCTCTCTCTCTCTCTCTCTCTCTCTCTCTCTCTCTCTCTCTCTCTCTCTCCCTCTCCCTCCCTCCCTCCCTCCCTCCCTCCCTCCCCAACGCCACATTCATCAGAAACCAGCGCATTGCCTCGTACCCTCGCATGTACCTCGCCCGCTCCAGTTGTCTCCCGAGGCGAACTCCCCCCCCCCCCCCCCCAAGATATTCCCATTAAACCGCATCGGGGCTTCAAGCTGCACCTCTTAGTAATAAATAACATTATATTGTGACTTTTACATGACGCGGGGAACGGTAAGGCTTGACCAGACTGTGAGATAAAAGGTCAAGAGGTCAGACTTAATCTGCGGGTGGGAGCGGCCTGTCCCTAAACACCACCGGAACGCCAGGGATTTTTTTTTTTCCTTTTTTTTTCCTTTATTCCCCTTCGTCGGGTAGAGATCAATCCGGCCTCGTAGAAAACGGCAGACGCGGACGGGACGGGAGGAGATAGAAAACGGGAAGAGGGTTTCGGGGGGACAGGTAGGGCCGTCGAGAGGGACAAGCGGGAGGGATTTTGTC
>NC_051426.1:31292838-31298052 GCF_015228065.2 Penaeus monodon
TTGTCGGTGAAAGAAATGAAAAAGATTAGCCCGAGTTGAACGAACCGGGGCATTCAGCAGGATAAAAGAGGATAAAGAGGTGGTTGTTAGTCGTTAGTACTCGAAGTTATGTTTAGATGGTTGTAATGACTGTTTGGAGACTTACGAGGTTAGTGGTCGTTAGTACTTGAAGTTATTTTTGATGGTTAGTTGTGAAAATTATTTGAAGATTTACAAGGTTCGTGTTTTTTCTTAGAGGGTTATTTGAATTATTTGAAGACTTACAAGGCTAGTAGTCATTATATGAAGTGTTTTTCTTAGATGGTTGTGATAGTTGTTAGAAGACTTACAAGGTTAGTAGTCGTTAGTATTTTAAGGTGTTTTTTGATGGTTAGTTGTGATAAATATTTGAAGACTTACAGGGTTATGAGTCGTTAGTATATGAAGTGTTTTTCTTAGATGGTTGTCATAAATATTTGAAAACTTACAAGGTTAGTAGTCCTAAGTATGTGAAGTAGATGGTTAGTTGTGCTAAGTATCTACGATCGTGAGATGGTTAGTAATGATAAAGATTTGATGCTTAGGTTGTTAGTATCTGAATACGGTTAGAAAGTGCAGAGTTGTTAGCAAAGGAAGACGCTTTAGAAGATATTACTGGTTGATATTTGAAGATAATTGATTAGCATATGCAAATGAAGAATTGATCTGAAGTTAATGATGGTTAGATAGTATTATTCTATCTATAGAAATGATTAGAAGATTAATTATATTTTTAAGTTAGAAGATGGCAGAGGTTAGTACGTGGAAGGGGTGAGAAAGGCATTAAGTTAAAGTTCATTAAGGATGGAAAGAGGGAGGGAGGGAGGGAGAGGAAAAGAGACAGGGAAGATGTAAACAGGTGTTGGAATAGGGAATTAAGAAAGGATGTGTGTGTAGATATATTTTGTGTGTATATTCATGTATGTAAGCACATATAAGTATGGAAGAAACACCCACAATACAAAAACTAGATTTAGTGAAAAGTTTTTGTATTGTGGCTTTTGCTTCCATTGTCTCAACACGGAAGAGTATGTAACACACACACACACACATACATACACATATATGCATATGTATATATATATATGCATATATATATGTATATATATTATATATATATGTATATATATATTTTATATATATAATATATATATAATATATATACATATATATATCATATATATATATATAATTATATATTATATATATATATATATAATATATATATACATATGCATATATGTTGTATGTATTTTGTGTGTGTGTGTGTTACATACTCTTCCGTGTTGAGACAAGGGAAGCAAAAGCCACAATACAAAAACTTTTCACTAAATCTAGTTTTTGTATTGTGGGTGTTTCTTCCATACTTATATGTGCTTATAAGAAAGTCGCCAAGGCGGAGGGCGAGCGGCGGGCGCAGGCGGAGAAAGAGGCGGCGCCCATCTCTCGCCGAGGGGGAGGACCGCCAAGATCTCGTGCCCAGTCCTGAGTTCAGTGTTCTCCTGTTCTCCTGTTCCCCGCATGAACACCGGGCATAGGTGCTGCAGCCCGCCGTGCCCCTCGGGAAAAATCGGTTCTTGGAACGAATCGTGTCCTAGAAAAAAAAAGAGACCAAAGCAACAGCACTGGTTTCAGTTGACGTCCTAATGATGGTAATTATCTTTGAACCCAATGCAGGATCTCACAGGCTAAAGAGGGAGAGGGAGGGAGAGAGAGAGAGAGGGAGAGAGAGAGAGAGAGGGAGAGAGAGAGAGAGGGAGAGAGGCAGGGAGGGAGGGAGAAGAAGAAGAAGGAAAAAAAATGTTTAGAAAAAGAGTATCAGGGAGAAAAAATAGCTTTGATGAGAGAAAAAAAGCTTAGTTATTTATGCTGTTGAGGAAGAAGGTTTTAGCTGTTGACGTAGGTCGTGTGCAGAGCTTCCAACATGTTGTCATAAAAGGTGGAAGGATGGAGGGAGAGGGAGAGAGAGGAGGGTAGAGATGGAGAGGGAGAGAGAGGAGGGTAGAGATGGAGAGGGAGAGAGAGGAGGGTAGAGATGAAGAAGGAGGAAGAGGAAAGGGGAGTTGTGGAGGGAAGGAGAGGAAGGGAAAGATGGAGATGGAGAGTAGGGGAGAAGAGGGGAGAAATAGAGAAGGAAGGAGAAGAAAGAAAGAGAAGAAGAGGGAAGTGTTGACGTGTGGAGGGATGGAGGAGGAGTGTGAAGATGGAAGTGGAGAAGGATGGAGAGAAACGGAGAGGAAGATTGGAGGGAAAGGGGAGGAAGAGGGAGAGAAGGGGGAGAGGGAAGGGATAGGAGAGGGAGGGGAGGGGGAACTCTCCGAAGGTATTACTTTCTGTGTTTAATTAAGCGAGTCTGTTCTGGCCATTGGTCCCTCTCGTTCACAAAGTCGCGGGGAGAGCTTGTGGCAGTGGCATCTCCCCCCCCCTCTCTCGCTCTCTCACTCTCTCTCTCCCTCCCTCTCCTCTCTCTCTCTCTCTCTCTCTCTCTCTCTCTCTCTCTTCCTCTCTCTCTCTCTCTCATCCCCCTCTCTCTCTCTCTCCCCTCTCTCTCCCCTCTCTCTCTCTCTCTCTCTCTCTCTCTTCCCCTCCCCCCCCCCTCTCTCTCTCTCTCTCTCTCCTCCCCTCTCTCTCTCTCCCCTCTCTCTCTCTCTCTCTCTCTCTCGTCTCTCTCTCTCTCTCTCTCTCTCTCTCTCTTTCTCGTTTCTAGTTCCCCTCAATCCTTAAATCTCATATATTTTTTCTCATTCTTTCTTCTCATTTTCTGCTCCTTCGATTCCTAGAAAATATTAATCCGTCTTTTTCTCAATCTTCAAACATTTACTTTAGTCTTTCCTTTCCCCTTTCACGGTTAGCTTTTTTTCCATTTCCCCTTTTCGTTACTGTTTTATCGTTCTCTCCTCCTTTCTCTCTTCCCCTCTCATCGCCTCTCACTTCACTCCCCCTTTTCTCAGACTAAAAATTCCGAACCAGTGATCCCAAAACTGCAAGAATTAGATAAGAAAATATCTATATATAAAATGCCTTTGAACCAAGAACTCTCACACACGAAAATAAAATAAAAAAAAAAGTTCAATGAAGTTTCAGTGCATTCAGTCGTACCCAGTGACCTTGTGACGTCATATGTAAGCGGTCACGTGGTTTTGTTTACATTTTCCAAGGTCAGGGTCAGCCACATGACCGTGGGGGAGCGAGCGCGGAACTCTCGCCCCTACGTACGGGCGCTGTAGGGGCGATAGTTGTTCGCGGCGCGGAGAACCATTAGCAATTCTCGCAATAACCGACCCTCGGTGTTCAGCTGATAAGGACCAGTTTCCCTTGCAGCTTGGTGGTTTAGAGGCTGAATAACGGGGCTCGGATCTTGAACCAAGAATAGTTTTTTTTTTTTTCAATTTTATTTTATTTTTTTATTATTATTATTTTTTGAAAGTGTTTTAAACTTGAATTTTGTTTTATGGTTTAATCTATTCTCTTTTTGTGGCTGTTATTAGTTAAAAAAAAAAAAAATGTTGATGTTGCTACACGTGCAATGGGGTATCGACTTGATTACATTGAATTTTTAAAAATAGTTCGTTGTTTTTAGACTTAAATGGAGTCCGTCCTTTTTTTTCTCTCTCGCGTGTTTATTTCTTATTCTTTTCGTTTATTGATTTTGCTCTGTGCATTGTTTACTTTTTATTTCGTTTGTTCTTTTTCATTGGCCCTGATTTTATGTTTGTTTGTTTGTTTGTTTATCTGTTTTATGTTTTACTTTACGTTTGGATGTTTGTTTGTTTTATGTTTGTTTTATGTTTGGATGTTTATGATTTTGTTTATGTTTGTTTTGTAGTTTTGTTCGTATGTTGTTTTTTTTTTTTTTTTTTTTTTTTTTTTTTTTTTTTTTTTTTTTTTTTTTTTTTTTTTTTTTTTTTTGTCTCTACTCCCCCCATTCTCGTTCGTTTTTGCTCTTCGAATATTTTTTTCTCTCTTTTCTTTTCTTTTTTTCTTGTTCCTCTCATCTCTTCTCGTATTCTCTTTCTCCTTTTTTTATCTTTCTTTCTTTTCTTCTTCGTTTTTTTTTCTTCTTTTCTCTTTTCCTCTTCTTCTTCGTTTTTATTTTCCATTTCTTTCTTTCCGTCTTTTTTCTTTTTTTTCTTTCGTTTTTAACATTATCGTCTGCTTCTCCTTCTTCTGCTTCTTTTTATATTTCTTCGTCTTCATTTTTTCCTCTTCCTCTTCCTTTTCCTCTCTCTCTCTCTCTCTCTCTCTCTCTCTCTCTCTCCCCTCCTCTCTCTCTCCTCTCTTCTCCCCCCTCTCCTCCTCTCCTCTCCTCCCCCTTCCCTCCCCCCCTCCCTCCCTCCCCCTCTCCCCCCTCCCTCCCTCTCCCCCCCCTCTCTCTCCTCTCTTCCCTCCCTCCTCCCTCCTCCCTCTCTCCTCTCTCTCTCTCTCTCTCTCTCCTCTCTCTCCCTCTCCTCTCTCTCTCTCTCTCTCCCTCCCCTCTCTCTCCTCCTCTCCCTCTCTCTCGGGGTCTTCCCCTCTCTCTCTTCTCTCTCTCTGTTTCTCTCTCTTTTCTTCTCTTCTCTGAGAGAGAGAGAGAGAGAGAGAGTTTGTGTTTATGTTTATATATTTTTTTAATACTGAGGGAGAGAGAAGTGTAAAATGAAAGAGTAAAGAAGAGAGAGTGAGGAGAAGAGGAAGAAGGAGATTGAGAAGATGATAGTGAAAATGAAGGTGAAGATAATAGAGAAAAAAAGGAAGAAGAGAAATATTGAGATAAAAAGAAAAAAAAGAAGAATAAAATAAGGAAAGAAGAAAAAGAAGAAAAAGGTAATAAGATGTAGGAAGAAAAAATAAAACTAACATACTTTGCATAAAACTCATTAGACTTTGCAACTTGAATTCTCGTAATATTTCAATCCCAAAAAGTTGACGAACCAAATAAGCTAGAGAGAGAGAAAAGAAAAGAAAAGAACGAAAAATGGAAAATAGATGAATAAGTGACTAGACAAACGAATAAATAAATAAAGTTTTTCTTGGATAATGGGAAGGGGGGGGGGGGGGGGGGGGGGAGGGGGGGAGAGGAGGGGAGGAGAGGAGAGGGAGGGGGAGGGGGAGGGGAGGGGGAGGGGAAAAGAAAAGGGGGAGAGGGGGGGGGAAAGGGGGAAGGGGGAGGGGGAGGAGAGGGGGAAGAGAGGGAAGGGGAAGGGGAAAAGGGGGGAG
>NC_051426.1:31303152-31305652 GCF_015228065.2 Penaeus monodon
ATTGATTCGCGAGGAAGCTTTTTCTCTTGTCGGAAGGAGACGCCAGATACAGGGTCGCCACTGGGAGGAGGAGGAGGAGGAGAGGAAGAAGAAGAAGTAGAAGAAGAAGAGGGGGAGATGGGAGGGGAGGAGGAGGAGGAGGAGGAGGAGGAGGAAAAGGAAAAAGAGAAGAAAATGTAGAAGAAAAAGAAAAAGGAGGAGGAGAGGGAGAGGGGAAGGGGGAGAGGAAGGGGAAGGGAAGGGAAAGGGAGAGGGAAGAAGGAGAAGAAGATGGAAGAGGAAGAGAGAAAGGGAAAGAGGGAAATAGGGAGGGAGAAGGTGGAAGGAGAGAGAGGAGAAAGGAGAATGAGAGAGAAAAGGAGGAGGGAGAAGGAGAGGGAAAGAGACACAAGGCCTTCGAGATAAAAGTGCGGCAGAAATGAGAGCAGAGAAGATTAGAATAACACCAAGGAAAGAAAGGCAGATAAAGTGGAAGTAAAGAATAACCGGATAAAAAGAGACGAAGAAGACGAAGAGGAAAATTAAGGAAAAGAAGAAGAGAAAATTAAGATTAAGAACCAATTATATAAAAAAAAAGTAAAAAAAGTAAAAAAAAAAAAAGTGGGATACAGACGTATTGCATAAAATTTCTAAAAGAAGGAAAATGGGAAATCCATTATGAAAATTATGATACGAATAGTGAGGAATGTAAGGGATGTTGACGATAAAATGTAAATAAGAAAGGTAATAACGAAGGTCTGTGAATAACAAGGAGAAAGAAAGAATGCTAGAAAGGAGAATCATGATAAACGGCAATTAAATGAATAATAACCGTGAAAAGTAGAGTAATAATAAAATAATCGTAGAAATTATGAATTCTAATTTTAAGGGATGTTAATGATAACAATAATGATAACAATGATCATGAAAGTCGCCGTAACGAGGTTGGCTAATGCATATAAGGAACAGGTAATGATGATGATAATAAAGATAAGGAGGCAGTAAAATATCGATAAACATCTGCATAACGAATTGGGAAGATGTCTGAGAAAGCTGTTTATATCGTAAATAAGCAATGCATATCGTGGCATTTGGATCTGCGTGTTTGCAGAATTTTATGCTGGAAACTTGTCTCTACAGTGTGTGTGTGTGTGTGTGTGTGTGTGTGTGTGTGTGTGTGTGTGTGTGTGTGTGTGTGTGTGTGTGTGTGTGTGTGTGTGTGTGTGTGTGTTGTGTTTGTGTGTGTGCGTGTGCGTGTGCGTGTGCGTGTGTGTGTGTGTGTGTGTGTGTGTGTGTGTGTGTGTGTGTGTGTGTGTGTGTGTGTGTGTGTGTGTGTGTGAGAGAGAGAGACAGACAGACAGACAGACAGACAGACACAGACAGACAGACACAGACAGACAGACAGACAGAGACAAAGATTGTTACTTGCAGTCATTTTGTTATAACTGTAGTTAATCTCCATTTGCTGATACTAATGCTATAACTCCTTCGTCTTGTAGTTAATTGCACCATCTGTCACCATGCAATACCATACCATACCAATGATGCTACAGAAAAACTACCTCGGGAAAATATATTCCTTGCGGAGGGTCAGTGATTCATTATTTATGGCACATTCTGTCTGATTTTATAATTGTTGATGTTTATAATTGTTTTTATAGATTACTTGTAGTTATGTTTATAATAGGTGTTTCTATTTTTTATTGTTTTATTTACACGTCACGTTGGAAATAGTGCGTGTTTAAAGGGGGGGGGGGGGTTATGGAGACAAGGAGACGTAAGCTTTTAATTATTTATGTATATATATATTTGTTTTCTTTATTCTCTCTTCCCCTTTTTACTATTTTTCTCTCTCTCCCTTTTTCTCTTTCTTTCCTAGCGAGATGGCCTTTCTACCAACGTTAGAAACAACAGCATATATCACATAACACCGCATTACTTTGATCCCGACTCTTTAAGATATTAAAAAAAAAAGAATAACGCGCCATTTCCGGCAAACGAAACAAAACACAGAAGATTCCAGCGGTTCAGAAGATACAAAGGTCGGGGGGGGAGGCAGGGAAGGAAGGGGGAAGGGAGGGAGAGGGAGGGAGGAAGGAAGGAGGGAGGGAGGGAGAAAGGAAGGAAGGAAGGAAGAAGGAGGGAGGGAGGGGGAGGGAGGGAGGGAGGGGGGGGGGGAGGGAGGGAGGGAGGGGAGGGGGGGGAGAGGGAGACGGGGCGTTGGTAATGAACTTAAAGGAGAGGGACCTAAAAGGGGTGACTGCTTAATTGGCGCTTTGTTCGCGCGACGCAAACGATCGTCGGCGCCTTCTTGGGACTCCGCCCGCCCGCCCGCCCGCCCGCCCGCCTGCTGCTGCGGCGGCGGGGCTGGGCGTCGTCAGGGCCCGTTCGCTTATTCTTTCTCTTTCTCCTCCTCTCGTTCTTTCTCTTTCTCTTTATCTCTCTTGCTCCTTCTCTTCCTTTTTTTTCTTTTTCTTGTCTCTTTATCTCTCTTGCTCTTTCCTCTTCTCTTTCTCCACTC
>NC_051426.1:31310652-31316839 GCF_015228065.2 Penaeus monodon
TGACCTTTGACCTCGCCTCGGCGTCTCAGGTCAGGGGTCAATGAGGTTGCGAGGGCACGGCTCCTTCCTCATGGGCTGCGGGGGGAGGGGGTCAAGGGGAAGGGGGAGGAGGGATAAGGAGGGGGAAGGAGGGAAAGAGGAGGAAGGAGGGGGGAGATGTAGGAGGGGAGGGAAGAGGGAGAAGGAGGGAAGGGGAAGGGAGGAGGAGGAGGGGGAAGGGGGGGAGAAGGGTGGAAGGGGGAGATGCAGCAGTCAGGCGATTGCAAGCTGTGCAACACGTCTTTGAAGGAGGGTGTGAGTTGGTATTTGAGTGGGCTGCGTGAGTGCGCATGCCTGTGTATGTTGAGTTGTGTGTCGAGAGAACGGGATGGATGGATAGATTAGATAGATAGGCAGATCGATCGACAGGCAGACAGACAGACAGACAGACAGACAGACAGACAGACAGACAGACAGACAGACAGACAGACAGACAGACAGACAGACAGATAGATAAAGCGACGTTTATATGTATAGTCTTTTTTATGTATATATGTATGTGTCGTTTTTATAGCGTATATAAACACACCTCTCACGCCGGCAAACACAACCGCGCGCTCGACCGAACGAAGCAAGACGAAGCAAGACGAGGCAAGGAAGAGAATGAAAGGCGTAGGAAGGAAGGAACAGAAGAGAGGGCGCAGAAAGGAAGCAGAGAGAGGCGGCAGGACGAGCAGAAGCAGAAGGGGCGAGGAGCGAACCCAGGCCAAGAGGCCGAGGGCGACCCTCCATCGCCGCTGCGCCCGCGTTCGGCCGCCAATGGTTCTTGTGGTTCCCTTACCGCCCGCCGCTGCGCCCCCCCCCCCTCCCCCCTTCCCCGCTCCCTCCGCCGCCCTCCTTTGCCGCCCTCCCTCCATCCCCCCTTCCTCCCTTTCCCCCTCCCCCCTTCCCTCCGCCGCCCTCCTTTACCCCTCCCCCCCCCCCTTCCCCTCCCTCCGCCGCCCTCCTTTACCCCCACCCCCTTCCCCCCGCCTGCTCTTCATCTCCTCCTCCCACGTCCCCCTCCCTCCCTCCCTCCCTCCCTCCCTCCCTCCCTCCCTCCCTCGCCCGCTCCCTCCCTTTCTCCTCCCTCTCTCCTCTCTTCCCCTCCGCCTGCTCCCTCCCTTACTTGCTCCCTCCGCCCCCTTTTCCTTTCAGCCCCCTACATCTCCCCCTCCACCCCCTCCCTTCAACACCCCCTCCTCCTCAGCCTCCTCCACCAAGTCCTCCACCTCCTCAGCCTCCTCCACCTCGCTCCATCTCCTCCACTCCCTCCACCTCGCTCCACCCCCCTCCATAACCCCCCCCTAACACCCCCAACCTCTCCCCTCGCCCCCACCATCGCCGCGGAGATCTCGGTCGCGGAGAAATCCCCTTTTCCTGGAATATTCTTTGCTTTGTCTCGTTGATAGTGCAATGGCGGTGCGAGCAGAGGGGGGGGGAGGGGAGGAGGGGGGGAAGGAGAGGGGGAGGGAGGGAGGAAGGAGGAGAGGAAAGAGGGGAGGAGAGGGGGGGGAGGGAGGGAGGGAGGGAGGAAGGGAGGGAGGAAAGAGGGGAGGAGAGGTGGAAGGAAGGAAGGAGGGAGGGAGGAAAGAAAGAGGGGAGGAAGGGAAGGAGGGGAATGGAAGGAGGGAGGGAGGGAGGAAAGGAGAAAAGAAGGAGGGAAGAAGGGGCAGGGACAGAAAAAATAGGAAAGACTGATAAAGAAGAAGAGGGAGGGAGAAGAAAAAGGAACGACTGAACGGAGAGAGGTAAGAAGGAAGGAGAAAGAGAAAGATAAAGGATAGGAGTAATGGAGAACGAGGAGAGAATGAAGAGAGCGCGAGGAAGGAAGGGAAATGAAGAGAAGTGATAAAAGAAGGAAGAGGAGGAAGAGACGAAGAAATGAGGGATAGGAGAAAGAGGAGATAAAAGGGAAGGGGAGGATAGGAGAGAAGGGAGAATAACGAGAGGGAGGAGAGAGAGGGACAAGAGGAAGAAAGAGGAGATAGAGAAATGCGATGAAGAGGTGCAGGAGAGAGAAGGAGAGAGGAAAATGGAATAAAAAAGGAGAATAAAAACACAAATAAACAAACTCGAAAATAATTAATTATTATATTAAACAAGAGATAAAAGAAGTTATATAAAAAAAGAAACAGCATAGAAACGTTGATATAAATAAGTGAAATCACGGAAGTATGATGGAAATAGAACAGCCAAGGATCACAATAAGAAAAAAAAAGACATTCTGCGTCAATTCTGCTCGACTTTTAGGTGTGGCTGAGGGTCGGAGGCCGGACGTGCGTGCGTGCGTGCGTGCTTGTGTGTGTGTGTGTGTGTGTGTGTGTGTGTGTGTGTGTGTGTGTGTGTGTGTGTGTGTGTGTGTGTGTGTGTGTGTGTGTGTTTGCGGTACACATGTATGTATGTGTGTTTGCAGTACACATGTATGTATGTGTGTTTGCAGTACACATGTATGTATGTGTGTTTGTGTGCGTGTTTGTGTGTGTATGTATTTTGTGTATGTATGTGCGGTCTATTCAAGTTTCCATCTTCGGCAATCATTAGTTCAAGATTTAGTTTGAACCTGATTTCGTTCCTTCTTTGGGCTACGAGTCATGTTTTAAATCCCGGTTATTCAGTGAACGTTGTTGGAAAATTAAGTTGCGAAATTCTAGCCTGTATCCCCCCCCCCCCCCGGGCCGTCGTCCATAGATCTTCCAGATTTATTATTAGTGAAAGTTTTTTTGGGGATGTAAACTCGAGACCATTTCCCCGCTATGATTCATGGGAGAATTTCGCCGGCATCGCATTGTGGGAATGACAAGTAGAGTGCGTGAGTCATGGCTTGCGATGCATTCAAGATTTTCTTTTGTGTTTGCTTGCATTTGCGCCTCTCGCTCGTCCGGACGTCTTGCGCGTGCGTGGCCACGTCCGCTATCTGCATTGTTTCCTCCCCTTCCTGTTTACGACTTGTTCTGGAAGCGATCTCGGGGATCTGCAGGCGGATGCTACGTTCTCTGAAGGATTTTTCCTCCAAGCAGCAGTGTTGTCGCATTTGGGGAAGCCAAAGCCGGTGCCGGACACGTCGTGACACGTTCCTCTGACTTCGGGGAAATAAGTTCTCGTTTTCTGTTTACGTCTCCGTTTTCTGTTGGGAAGCGGCCCGAGAGGCGAACGCTATCGTGTATTTTAAATTATTTTTTCAATTAGAAGATATTGACTTGTAAGCCGATGAAGTACCTTAATTATTTTTCTTCTTTTTGTCCTTTTCGTATCCCTTGTTTAGTATTTGTTTCTCATTCTTCCTTTCCTTAGGGATACGCACATATTACGTACTCGGAAACCTAAAGTGGGCTTTGTGTTTCGGTGCTGCGGGTCACATGCGAATCTCGGAGCTATATACACCTTGATAAATGAATGAACAGGGATGAGAGAGAGGGAGAGAGAGAGGAGAAGAGAGAGGGAGAGAGAGAGGGGGGAGAGAGAGAGGGGGAGAGAGAAGGAGACAGAGGGAGAGGGAAGGAGAGAGAAGGAAAATGAGAGAGAGAGAGAGGAGAGAGAGGGAGAGAAGGAGAGAGGGAGAAAAGGAGAGAGAGAGAGAGACGGGGAGTTGCTAAGATTAATGGCTCAGACCTTACTTATCTCCTGTGACTGGAAGAGAAGGGATACGGATGTAAATAAATGTTGATATATGAGATGCACAGAGAGATTAGATACATTCTAATGTTTGTCGATTCGAGAGGAGCGCAAGATTTATTTTTAGTGTGTGTGTGTGCGTGCGTGTGCGTGCGTGCGTGCGTGCGTACGTACGTACATGCGTGCTTGCGTGCGTGCGTGCGGGCGTGTCTATAAAACTTGAAACAGACACAGACGCACATACAATCAGACAGACACGCAGCGAGATAACCCCCAAAGTGCTTGCATCAGTCTGTATGTACGCTTGTGTGTGAACCTGCGCGTGCATGCAATTGCAAGCGAATTCATTACGATAGTTAAACACTCCAAGACACTCTCGACGCAGGTTAGTCGCGTGTGTGTTTCAGCATCTGACTTTTATTACGCCCGTGTGTGTGCGCCAGAGTGCCGGGCCCTTCCCGTGCTCGCAGCGGGCGGAAGGGGGAAGGGAAAGGGGGAAGGGAAAGGGGGAAGGGGGAAGGGAAAGGGGGAAGGGAAAGGGGGAAGGGAAAGGGGGAAGGGGGAAGGGGGAAGGGAAAGGGGGAAGGGGAGAGCAGGGTGGAAGGTGGAAGGGAAAGGGGGAAGGGGAGGGCAGGGTGGAAGGGCGAAGGTGGAAGAGTCCAAAGGGTGGAGAACACGGAAGGGTAGGACGGAGTGGAAGATGGAAAGGTATAGAAAGGGAAGGGAAGGGTGGAAGGACAGAAAAGGGGGGAGGTGGAGAGGTAGAACAGGGGGTAGACGAGGAAAGGTAGATTATATCGGATGAAGCATTCGAAATCTCCGAATCAGACTGAACGAAGCTTCGAATGATTATTACCTGTTGTTCTGATTATTTACGGATTTCAGTGAATAGGCTTCACCATTATCCTTCTTTGTTATTAGCATTGGCCTCACTGGTAATGCACGGTTGATTATGTCACCCAACGGGAAGTAGTAAATTGAAATAGAATAATTAAGAGTTGAAATAACGAAGTGTTAGCAAATGGGAGGACACATTCGGAGCATCAGTAGGCTTTTCCTCGTCCAAAAAAGGCGCTTCTGTGATGCCATTAGAAGCTAATAGTTAATCTAATAGCAGGGTACGCCGGGTACAGGCTTGAGCACACGTAACAGGCCAGAGCAGGCTATGGGGTCTACAGGTTAATACACACGCCTCGTGGAGATACGGGTCTCCTTGTTGCACAGTAATTAAAGGCATTTACGTTGTAGCGAGAAGGATATTGAAACCGTCCTGCTGCGTCTCGGTTTCATGGGTATTACTGGGAGATTGTTGTTGGGGCGGCGGCGGCGGCGGCGGCAGCGGCGGTGGCGGCGGCAGCGGCGGTGGCAGAGATGCAGGACCCAGCAGGCAGCAGAGAGACCTGGGAAGGATCAATATATTGCAAGGAGTTGGTGTGTGTGGGGGTCCGTCTTAGGGAGTGATAGCCTGCCTCTCTGCCCCCCTGCCCCCCACCTCTCTCTCTCTCTCTCTCTCTCTCTCTCTCTCTCTCTCTCTCTCTCTCTCTCTCTCTCTCTCTCTCTCTCTCTCTCTCTCTCTCTCTCTCTCTCTCTCCTTCCCCCTTCCCCCTTCTCCCTCCCTCCCTCCCTCCCCCCCATAACAGAAACCCAATCTTTCTTTATTTTCTCCGCTACACTTAACTCAAAACTCCTTCTTGAATTTCCCTCACGCTTGTGGCTTGCTCCGTCTCCCAATCCTCTCCCAATCCTTCTCCCCCGCTCCTCTGCCCCGTCTTTATCGCCTCTGCGCTCTGTCTCCCTCTTCTCTCCGGCCAGCCACGGGTCTCGGTCCAATTGCTGACACCCAAGTCCGCTTCTTTATTTTCGCAGATAATGGTCGTGTGCCATGACAGCGAGGAGAGGGCGGGCGGCGGAGGGACGGAGGGACGGAGGGAGGGAAGGAGGGAGGGACGGAGGGAGGGAGGGAGAGGTGGAAGGGGAGATGAGGGTGGAAGGGAGAGGTGGAGTTGGAAGTGGAGAGGGGGATTCGAGGGTGGAAGGAGAGGTGGAGTTGAAGGTGGAAGGCGAGTCGAGGGTGGAAGGGAGTGGTGGAAGTGGAGTTAAGGGTGGAAAGAAGAAGTAGAGGTGGAAGGGAGAGGTGGAGGGCGAACGGAGAGTGGATTAGAGAGTGGAAGGAGAGGTGGCAGAGGTGGAAGGGAGAGATGGAGGCGGAGTCGAGGGTGGAGGTGGGGGTGGAGAGGAGAAGTGGAGGTGGATATGAGGGTAGAGGTTTAGGTGGAGAGAGAGAGAGGAGGTGAAAGTGGGTTAAAGATGAAGGCGGGCGTGGCGGAAGTGAGGTGGAGGCAGCGGGGTAGGTGGAGTTGAGGGTGGAAGCGGAGGTGGAAGGAGGAGGTAGAAGTGGAAGCAGACGGGTAGAGAGGTAGAGGGGGGGAGAAGTGGATGAGGGATAGGTGGAATGAGGGGTGGAAGTGGAAGGAGGAGGTAGTAGTGGAAGCAGACGGGTAGAGAGGTAGAGGGGGGGGAGATGATGATTGGGGAGTAAGGTGGATGAAAGGGA